>NW_016108107.1:246936-270146 GCF_001604975.1 Cebus imitator | reverse complement strand
CCAACAAACATATGAAAAATGCTCATCATCACTGGTCATTAGAGAAATGCAAATCAAAACTACATTGAGATACCATCTCATGCCAGTTAGAATGGCAATCATTAAAAAATCTGGAGACAACAGATGCTGGAGAGGATGTGGAGAAATAGGAACACTTTTACACTGTTGTGTTGGTGGGAGTGTAAATTAGATCAACCATTGTGGAAGACAGTGTGGCAATTCATCTAGGACCTAGAAATAGAAATTCCATTTGACCCAGCAATCCCATTACTGGATATATATCCAAAGGATTATAAATCGTTCTATTATAAAGACACATGCACACGTATGTACATATTGGCACTGTTTGCAATAGCAAAGACCTGGAACCAACCCAAACGCCCATCGATGATAGACTGGATAGGGAAAATGTGGCACATATACACCATGGAATACTATGCAGCCATCAAAAACGATGAGTTCGTGTCCTTTGTAGGGACATGGATGAACCTGGAAACCATCATTTTCAGCAAACTGACACAAGAACAGAAAATCAAACACTGAATGTTATCACTCATAAGTGGGTGTTGAACAATGAGAACACATGGACACATGGAGGGGAGCACTACACACTGGGGTCTGTCGGGGGGAAATAGGGGAGGGACAGTGGAGGGTGGTGACTTGCGGAGAGATAGCATGGGGAGAAAGTCAGCAAATCACACTGCCATGTGTGTACCTATGCAACAATCTTGCATGTTCTTCACACGTACCCCAAAACCTAAAATGTAATTTAAAAAAAAGGAATAAGTATCAAGGAAGGGAGACTTTGTGATTTGCCACCTGTACATGGAAATCCTACTTAACATTGACATTTTCCATTTGGTGGCATTTTTATAATATAAAATTAAAACTAAATTAATTAAAAAGAAAATGAGGCTGGGCACTTTGGGAGGCTGAAAGGGGAGGATCACTTGAGGGTAGGAGTTTGAGACTAGCCTGGGCAACATACGGAGACCCCTGTCTTTGCAAAAATAACTTATAAAAAATTAAACAGGTGTTCCAGGCGCAGTGGCTCATGCATGTAATCCCAGCACTATGTAAGGCCGAGGCAGGTGGATCACCTGAGGTCAGGAGTTTGAGACCAACCTGGCCAATGTGGCAAAACACCGTCTCTATTAAAAATACAAAAATTAGCCAGGTATGGGTAGCAGATGCCTGTAAGCTTAGCTACTCGGGAGGCTGAGGCAGGAGAATCATTTGAACTCGGGACACAGAGTTTACAGTGAGCTGAGACTGGGCACTCCAGCCTGGACAACAAAAGTGAAACTCTGTCTTGAAAAAAAATTTAACCAGATGTGGTGGCATATGCCTCTAGTCCCAGCTCCTCAGGAAGTAAGGTGGGAGGATCTCTTTAGCCCAGGAGACAGAGGCTGCAGTGAGCCATGATTTCACCACTGCACTCCAGCCTGAGTGAGAGAGCTACACCTTATCTCTAAAAACAAAAACAAAGCCCAGTAGCGGTGGCTCACACATGTAATCCCAGCACTTTGGGAGGTCAAGGCAGGTGGGTCACTTGAGGTCAGGAGTTCAAGACCAGCCTGGCCAACATGGTGAAACTCATCTCTACTAAAAAATACAAAAATTAGCCAGGCGTGGTGGCAGGTGCCTGTAATCCCAGCTACTCAGTAGGCTGAGGCATGAGAATTGCTTGAACCCGGGAGACAGAGGTTGCAGCAAGTTGAGATCACACCACTGCACTCCAGCCTGGGCGACAGAGCGAGACTCTCTCTCAAAGAAAAAACAAATCTAAAACAGAAAAAACAAAAAAATTCCAGCTGCTTGTCAAGAGACTGGAGATGGAGGGGCAAGAGTGGGAGCAGGATATCTGGTGAGGAGCTGTGACATCAACATCTTTTGATCACTGCAGGCCATGTTGTAAGCGGGACCTCTGCAAGAATGTCGCCCAGCCTCAGATGCCTTAATTCTGACCCTCAGTGCTGGTAGAGGCCCTGGGAGGTCACATTGTGGAGGCTTCTTGGGAAAGTGTTGGCTCTTCAAAATCAACATCTTGGTTCATTCCTTTGATGCTGGAGACAATGACCTGTCGTCTCTCCTCATGTCTGTTCAAGACAGTTTCAGAGTGCCTTTTAGTCCAGGAGCTTGTCTGCTCTGGAGTTTGTGCAAACACAAATAATCATCACAGGCTCTCAGGCCACGTGTCTTGGTTATGATGCAAAATAGTCCTCCAACAGTGGACGTCTACATTGTGGAAGCTGAAGTTCCCAAACACCTTTTTTTTGTTTTTGTTTTTGTTTTGAGAAAGAGTCTCGCTCTATAGCCCAGACTGGAGTGCAGTGGCACAATCTCAGCACACTGCAACATCTGTCTCCTGGGTCCCAGTTCAAGTAATTCTCTTGTCTCAACCTCCTGAGCAGCAGAGATTACAGGCAAGTGTAATCTTGCCCAGATGATTTTTGTATTTTTAGTAGAGACAGGGTTTCACCATGTTGGCCAGGCTGGTCTTAAACTGCTGACCTCGTGATCCACCCGCCTTGGCCTCCCAAAGTGCTGGGATTACAGGTGTGAGCCACTGTACCTGGCCATGTTTTTTTTTTTTTTTTTTTTTTTTTTTTTTTTTTTTTTTTTTTTTTTTTTTTTTTTTTTAGAGACAGGGTCTCACTATGTTTCCCAGGCTGGTCTTGAACTCCTGGCCTCAAGGGATCCTCCAGCCTCAGCCTCCCAAAGTGCTGGGATTACAGGTGTGAGCCACTGAGCCTGGCTCTTTTTTGTTGTTTTAGACAGGGCCTTGCTCTGCCACCCAGGCTGGAGTGCAGTGACATGATTACAGCTCACTGCAGCTTCAAATTCCTGGGCTCAAGTGATCCTCCTGCCTCAGCCTCCTGAGGAGCTGGGACCACAGGCATGTACCACCACAACCAGCCAATTATTAAAAAAATTTTTTTTTTCTAGAGACAAAGTCTCACTATATTGACCAGGCTGGTCAAACTCTTGATCTAAAGTGATCCTCCTGCCTTCACCTCCCACCTTGAACACCTCTTTTCCCAGCCTTGAAAATAAAATCCACACTTTGAAAGGAGGAAGAAATGGGGAGGACAGAAAGCCAAGAAGCCAACCAGTCTTGCCTAGATAAACACTAAATACCTTAAATAGGTTTTACTTCAATGATACAGCTAATTAAGGGATTTTTAAAAATTCCTATATGACATGTGAATAGCTTCTTCCTCAGTAAATTTGAACATCAAGTGTCTGCGATTGAATGAAGCAAATATTTTACACATGGGAACCCCTTGTTAAATGATTAAATTACACAAAGGGGTGGATGGGACAGGGACAAGGCGGGGGGGTGTCACTGTGCCTGTGTCTCCGTGCTCCCCACCCACCTCCTCTGTCCCTGCTCCCCATGATGCTTGTCAAGGGGCACACTGCTGACCAAGGGGTTACCAGGTAGCATATCCAGAGAAGACCTTCTCAAGCTTCATGGAATTCACTTACTTTGATCTAATTTGTTTATGCATAACATTCATTAAATGTTCACATCCACTGCTTCTGAGTATCTACACCAACTGTTAAATAGTGATGTTACTGGATTCTTACAACAAACTGCAGGCCGGGCCCAGTGGCTCACACCTGTAATCCTAACACTTTGGAAGGCTGAGGCCAGTAGATCACCTGAGGTTAGGAGTTCGAGACCAGCCTGCCCAACAAGGTGAAATCTCTTTACTAAAAAAAAAAAAAAAAATTAGCCAGGCTAATTTTGGTGGCAGGAGACAGGAGAATCACTAGAACCTGGGGTTGGAGGTTGCAGTGAGCCAAGATTGCATCACTACATTCCAGACTGGGCGATAGAGAGAAACTCCGTCTCTAGAAAATAAAATAAAATAAAATAAAACAAGCCAGAGACGGGTTTATTTTAGCTTCATTTTGAAATTGTGAAGACAGGCAGCAAGACTGAGTTGTCTAAATTCAAGCAAGCTGGAGACACGTGGTCCCTGGCCCTCTGCAGCCAGAGTGTGTGGGCCGACTGTGTGGTGAAATGCGCTTCCCCTCTATCTGCGAGCACTACCATGTACCATATCTGGCCTAGCCACCTGGAGACCTGGGAGTCTTTGGTTTTCCCTGACCTTTGCCACCAGATCTGCTTACTTGCAAGTCCTGTTGGTTGCACCCCTCCCAGCCTTTCTCCTGTCTTCCTACTTTTTATCTTGGTCATTGTTTCCACCCAGCTATAAACATCTGGCCCAGGTTACTACAATAGCTCCTAGTTAAGAGTCCTCTAAACTCTCTTTTTTAAACAAATATGGCCGAACAGGTGGCTCACACCTATAATCCAAGCACTTTGGGAGGCTGAGGCAGGAGGATCACTTGAGGCCAAGAGTTCAAGACCAGCCTGGGCAACAGAGTTGGACTCCCATCTCTACCAAAAAAAATTAAAAATTAGCTGGGTGTAAGAAATAATGTATACAGTGGTCCATTTCCAAGACAAAGTGCCTTAAATCAGCTTAAGTCAGCAAACTAAAAAGAAACAAGCTATACTAGGCCCCTGCTTGGATAGCCAATGCCTGGGTGTCACCCCCCACCCCCTTAGTTGCCCTCACCTGAACCAAAGAAGTTTAGTCTAAGATGAAAGTTTATGAGCCTACAAAATAGCTCACTTTGTTCTGTTCTTATTAGCCTGCCCAGCTACTTAGGTCATAAGTCAAACACTTGAAGAGCCCCTGAGCTGACTAGGATTGCAATGCATTGTGGGCTGCAACAAAACACAGCAGGACAACCCTAAACAAAACACCTAAAGCCCCTACCCAACAACCAATAGGCGACATCCAGGAAGAGTGTGACCCCATAGTACTCAGCCTATGAGGAACCAGGGGAGGGACCTGTGCACTAGAGGATAAACTGCTTGTTGAAACTGTGCTGGGTGTGTCTGCTGCCAGGCACCCAATATTGTAAGACCATCATTAAAAGTCTCACTTTTGCTGTTCTCTGGGTCTCTGAGTCCATTCTTTGGGTTTGAAGGGGTTTGTTTTTCATAACGGGGAATAAAAGTCATATATTCCCTTGGGGGTAAGTATTGGGATCTAGGTGGGTTATAGCTAAAGATGTTCAGTCATTATGATATGCTCTAGAAGAGTATATGACCTATCTCATCCCCACAAAGTTGGTGACATAATACTAACACAGGAAACAAGGGGGAAAAAACAGGTTATGCTGAAGCTGATTTAAATTGCTATTTTGAGGTTGCAGCAGTTGAGTTCGATTTCATGAGGAAACATGACTCAGGATAGCTGAGCTGTTAATAAGGCTGTGATTTCCCAGGTAGGAGAATGGGTGTGTGAGCATCTGGAAGACGAAGAAAGCAAAGAGAATGAAAGGCGGCAGGAGAAAGGCACCATATATGAGGGAGCAGTAAGGCCACGCTGTGACAGCAGGATAGCTAAGACATTTATTTATTTTTTATTTTTTTGAGATGGAGTCTCACTCTGTCACCAGACTGGAGTGCCAGTGGCACTGTCTCGGTTCACTGTAATCTCCTCCTCCCAGGTTCAAGTGATTCTCCTGCCTCAACCTCCCGAGTCGCTGGGATTACAGGCGTGCGTCTCCACACCTGGCTAATTTTTGTATTTTCAGTAGAGATGAAGTTTCACCATGATGGCCAGGCTGGTCTCAAACTCCTGATCTTAAGTGATCCGCTCACCTTGGCCTTCCGAAGTGCTGGGATTATAGGTGTGAGCCAACGCGCCTGGCCAGCTTAGACATTTAGATGTAATGTTAAGCATTAGAGAATCAAATGCTTTGGAGAAAATGGGTGACTTAAAACTGTTAAACACAACATTGATCTGACAGCAGTATTTATTTAATTTTATTTATTTTTTCTTTTTTTTTAAGACAGAGTCTACCTCTGTTGCCCAGGCTGGAGTGCAGCGGCGCAACCGTGGCTCACAGCGACCTTCACTACTCAAGATTCAAACGATTCTCTTGCCTCAGCCTCCTGAGTAACTGGGATTACAGGTGCATACCACCATGCCTGGCTAATTAAAATATTTTTTTTTTTTGGTAGAGACAGGGTCTCTCTATGTTGCCCAGGCTGGACATACTCATTTTAAATGGAAGGGGACAGGGCTGGGGAAGTGGAGTGGAAAGAATGTTAGAGTCAGGCTTCTGCCTTGGCCTGACCTCGCTGAGGCTGTTTCCTGATCTGTGAAACGATGTGGATTTCAAAAGCCTCTTCAGAGGATTAGTCAGTCATCCACCAAATATTTTACTTGGTTTCTAAAAAGTGCCAGACAATTTGCTAGGTGTCAAAAGTACAACAGGCAAGAAAAAATATAGTCTTGGTACTCCAGGATCTTACTGGCTGGGGTAGGAGTCAGATAATAAAAAAGGCAACAAACAGATGAAACAGTGCTAAGTGTGGTTAAGTACCATGAAGAAGACAGGCAGCAGGAGAGTTACCATTCAGTTTAAGAGGCCAGGGAAAATCTCTTTGAGGGAGTGAGACTTACTGAGACCAGAGAATCAAGAAGGAGCCTATCAGTCAGAGCAAAGAGGGGCAGGCACGGTGGCTCATGCCTATAATCCCAGCACTTTGGGAGTTTGAGGCAGGCAGATCATTTGAGGTTGGGAGTTTGAGACCAGCCTCGCCAACATGGTGAAACCCCATCTCTACTAAAAATACAAAAAAAAGCCAGGCGTGGTGGTGCATGCCTGTAATCCTAACTACTCAGGAGGCTGAGGCAGGAAAATTGCTTGAACCTGAGAGGTGGAGCTTGTAGTGAGCCAAGATCGTGCTACTGAACGCCAGCTGGGTGACAGAGCGAGACTTCATCTATAAATAAGTAAATAAATGAATAAATAAATAGCCAAAGGGAAGAACATTGCTTGAACCTGGGAGGTGGAGGTTGCTGTGAGCAGAGATCGTGCTACTGCATGCCATATGGGTGACAGAGTGAGAATCCATCTATAAATAATAGCCAAAGGAAAGAACATTCCAGAGAGAGGAATGAGATATGGAGGGACAGGAAAAGCCTGCTATGTTCTGGAAATACTTCTAGAGCACAAGCAGTGGGGTGGGAAGAAAGGCCTGCAAAGAGATGGAGAGTAGGATCCTACTGGCCCTGGCAGGAGTCTGAGCTTTCTTCTAAGTGAAATGGAAGACACCGAAATGCTTCAGGTGGGGAGGATCCTTACAGATGTGCACTCTAAAAACTCTAATTCTACTGTGTGATCCAAGAAATACACTGAAGGCAGAATCAAAGATCTTGGATGTGGATGGAAAGAGGGAGGAAAAGGGTGGAAGCAAGTGCGACTGTTAGCTAAGTGTCTGGCTTGAGTGATAGAGAAGAAAATACTGCAACTTCTGATATGGATATGGCCTATATGGATAGGTACAAGTTACGTTCTATGTGCCAGGCATGAAAAGGGTATTTAACATGAGCTAACATGTTAAATACCCTTTTCATGCCTGGCACATAGAACATACAATGTTAAATACCCTTTTCATGCCTGGCACATAGAACATACAATATGGGAATTATTACCACCATCTGAACATCCTGTGTTCCATAACAATGACTTCTAGAAAATGAGTGGAAATAGTAACTTCTGTGTCCTTAAGCACAATATTCAAGCATGAAATAGAACAGGATTCTGAAAGTGGATGGCGATAGGTTCTCTCTGAAATAATTATAGAAAACTTCACAAAAAAATAATGATGCAGGCCAGGCACTGTGGCTGACGCCTGTAATCCTAGCACTTTTGGAAGCTGAGGCAGAAGAATCTTTTGAGTCCAGGCTGGGCAATGTAATGAGACCCTGTCTCTACCCACTGCCCGCTCCTCCCAGCCAAAAATAAGCTGATAGCTCCAGGGGATTATATACAATACAAACAACCGAGGAAACTGTGGTTCATCACAGCAGCATCTGATAAGGTCTTGTGCTTCTCAAATCACATTAAAGAAGGCATGTAACTACCAGAATGCCTCACATTGAAAGCTTTTATTTTGAAAAATAAAATACAAAAGTCATTAGGTTGTAAATGTATAATGGTAATTTCCCAACTTCTCAGAAATAAAATGAATCATTTAAATAATTATTTATTATTACCCACATCAACACATTTAAACAGGCACACATGTGCTACAAAACATTAGAACATGTACTGACAACCTATTTCAAAAGGAAACTGTGCAAGTCTGCTTACAGGATCCCATTTTTAAACCCTCCCCTTGAAAACAAACTTCATAATCTGGTAAGAAAAGAAGACAAGAGCAGTTTTAACAGGAAACACATGTCCCTTCTGGGCTCCTTATCGCAGGGTTGTGCATGGAATCAGGATCAAGAGCTCTTTACGCAGGAGGCATATCCCTCACGAGGCCCAAAGGTGTGTGGACACCTCCATCCTCTCAGTGGGAGGAAACTGGCAAACAAAGAGGAGACACAGCCAAGGTGCAGACGCTCGGAGGGGGCAGCCAGTCCTAGAAATTCCCCTTTGCTGAAAAGGCAGCCTTTCCTAGGGCAAACAAACAGACTGTGGTTACAGGTGTGGAGTCCTGGTGTGTTCTCCCTGTCCCTTCATCTCCTCCTTCCCCTTCCCAGCTCTGGGCCTGGACAAGCCAGGTGGTCCAGAAGGCTCCTGCAGGTCAGGGGCAGGAGGATCCACACTGAGAACAGCTGCTTCAGGAGGGCTGCTTGGGAGGCACACAAGCCCTCACTCTGGTGCTTTCAGAGACATGTAAGCAGCTGCTGGGTGCAAAATGAGCAGATGGTGGCTGAAACCAGGGCTGCTCCTGCCCATTTCTAAATGACTGCCACTGTCGTCTGCTATTGACACCACTGTGGGGGCACTGTCAGGGGCATCAAGTGACCAGGGCTCAGCACCCTGACTCCTCATGTGAAGAAATGATCCTAAGGTTCTTTCAGTGTCCAGGGCTCAGCACCCTGATTCCTCCTCATGTGAAGAAATGATCCTAAGTTTCTTTCAGTGTCCAGGGCTCAGCACCCTAGTTCCTCCTCATGTGAAGAAATGATCCTAAGGTTCTTTCAATGTCCAGGGCTCAGCACCCTGATTCCTCCTAATGTGAAGAAATGATCCTAAGGTTCTTTAAGTGCCCAGGGGTCAGCACCCTGATTCCTCATGTGAAGAAATGATCCTAAGGTTAAGTGTCCAGGCTCAGGACCCTGATTTCTCCTCATGTGAAGAAATGATCCTAAGGTTCTTTAAAGGAAGCTCCAGAGAACACAGTGACTGTTACTGAAATGCCGATGCAACCCGAAAGATAATAATAGTATCCATCCTAACGGCTTCGCTGTGTCCCCATTTCTCCAGAGTTCTCCTCACCACGAGTGGGCACGTCCAAGCCTCTACACACAGCAAGGGTGAAATGCTGCCGAGGTATCTGCCGATGCAGTCCATCTTACAACATGGCTGGTAATAAATCAGGCCTTGTGTGTGTGTCTGGTGGGGTGGGCAGAGAGATTACCTGTGAACTTTGAAAGCATTTTGTATAAACAAAATTATCCAAGGGCTGACAGCTGCTGCTAAATATGCAGATCCGCAGAGCATAAGTCTAACATTCTACATTTGCTCCTTAGCAGAAAGGAAACTTGAATCCTACAACCTATCAATATTAGTAGCTCTGCCATCTGGGATTTTGACGGGACGGAGCAGTGTCCATGTACCTCTTATATCTATAATCCATCAATGCACAGCAAGTTATATTCAACCTGTTTTCTTACTGGTAAAAGAGGAATACTGCCTGCTTGTCACAGTGGTTTGAGAACTGAATACAATTTTACATATAGCTGTATCTATAATTTAGCGTATCTGTTAGATATATCATCATACACACACACACACACACACACACACACACACACACAAATACAATGCTTGGTATTTTATGCCTGGTATGGAATATGCACAATTACTATATAAAGTAAAAATAAAAACAAAAGTCAACAAGTAAACTATGAGAAAAAAATCACTATCAATATCAGATTTTGAGACAGAGTCTCGCTCTGTCACCCAGGCTGGAGTGTGCAGTGGTGCGATCTTGGCTCACTGCAACTCTCTGCCTTCTGGGTTCAACTGATTCTCCTGCCTCAGCCTGCTGAGTAGTTGGGACTACAGGTGCCCACCACCAAGCCCAGCTAAGTTTTGTATTTTTTTTTTCTTTTTGAGATAAAGTCTCACTCTTGTCACCCAGGCTGGAATGCAATAGTGCTATCTCGGTTCACCACAACCTCTGCCTCCTGGGTTCAAGTGATTCTCCTGCCTCAGCCTCCCGAGTAGCTGTGATTACAGGTGTCTACCACGCCCAGCTAAGTTTTGTATATTTAGTAGAGATGGGGTTTCACCATGTTGGCCAAACTGGTCTCCAACTCCTGACCTTGTGATCTGCCTGCCTCAGCCTCCCAAAGTATGTGGATTACAGTCTTGGGCCATGGTGCCCAGCTAATATCAGATTTTTTAAAAGATTGTTCAAGCTCCAACTGATCAAAGGCTTTACCATATGATTTGGGAAAAAAACTGATCTTAAGAGAGTCTTGGTGGATAAGCAGAGACTGAAAGTCTGAGAAAGGGCATGAGCTCTGAGCAGCTGCATCTGGAGATTTGGGCTCAGAATCCAGCTTTTGAAGTGGTGTCCCTGGTCATGTGCCTGATAAGGGCCATGTACTCAGAGGGTGTAGAAGGCAAGGCTGGCTTTGTCTACAACGTAACGCTTAATCCAATGAGACAACATGGCTTACTCATCTAAGCTATCCATAATACATTAAAACAAGCAAGGGTAAACTTGAAAAACCAACCAAGAAACAACAAAAAAGATTGCAATAGTGCAAAAACATCTGCAAGTCCAGCACACAAAGAAAGCCCCTGGAGGTAGGGGTGGGTGGCCGGGCCCCGGCTGAACAGGGAAAGCAGAAGCAAGCAGCCGTTCCTGAGTTCTGAGTCTCCCCGCCTCTGGACTATGATCTTGACAAATGACCTGTTTCCTCCAGGACCAGCTTCCTTTTCAGCAAACAGGGAGTTGGGCTTGATGGCCTCCAGGTCCCTTTCAGCTGCAATGTTTCAAGGTTCATAAAGAAAATAACAGCACTATTGTGTGCTGATGATGAGCCAGGCTCTTGGATGATGATTCTGTCTCAGCACTATGCTTTTGTTAATATCCTCATTTTATAGATGAAGAAATGAAGACACAGAGAGATGAAGTAACGCACTTACTGCCACACAAAAAGTGAAGAGCCAGGATTCCAACCCAGGCAGATGGACTCCAGAGCTGTGCTCTCTGCCTCAGCCACCCGGCGCCCTGCAAGAGCTTGAGTGGGCCACAGAAGGACCCAGCAATATCCCCCAACCCTCACCTCATGTACGGAAGAGGCTCCTGGTTCTGCTACTCCACTTGTTCAGTCTGTTGAAGGAAAGAAGATAAGTTTGAATGTTCTTGAAGTTGGTCAGCATGAGAAGTGACTGCCCCACTGAAACACCAGGGGTGACGTGCGGGCTCTGTTCACTTTCAGATGAATTCAGTGCACCAACGCTGCATGCTCAAGAATCTGACTGGCCTCTGCCCCTGGTTTCTAGGAGGGAAACACTGAATCCTTGGAATTTCCTAGGTAACGAGAATGTCTTTGTTATCTCTAAGCCCACTGGATCGCATCCAAGTTTATGTTATGAGATGACTCAGGATGGGGTTGATCACCACAAAGGCCAACCATGGGATGAAGGGGCTGGGGTTTGGAGCCCGCCTCAACTCTGGGGAAGGGAGGTTGGCTGGAGATTGAGTTCTAACACATGACCATTGATTTGATCAATCTTGCCTGCATGAATAAACCCTAATAAAAATGCTGGGTGTGGAAGTTCAGTGGCACTTCCCGGTTGGTGAACATATGGGTGTGCTGGGAGGGTGACATGTCGATTCCATAGGGAGCAGGGGCAGAAGCTCTGCACTCGGAACCCTACCGGATCTACTCCTCTCTTATGGCTGCTCCTGATCTGTATCCGTTATAAAACTGTAATTGTTAAGTACTGCACTTTCCCAAGTTTTATGAACCATTCTAGCTAATGATTGAAACTGAAAGTTCTACAGGCGTCAACTCATTCACACTAGAGGTTAAACTGAAGATCTTACAGGTCAATTTCTATGTGTGTGCATGCGTACTTCTGCATGATTTTTTGCTTTCTTAGTAGACAAGATTTCCCTCTGTAACCTAGGCTGGAGTACAGTGGCACAATCACAGTACACGGCCTGGGCTCAACGGATCATCCTGCCTCAGCTTCCCAAGTATGTCACCACGCTCAGCTAATTTTTTTCCTTTTGAGATGGAATCTTGTTTTGTAGCCAAGGCTGCAGTGCAATGGCATGCTCTCACTTCACAGCAACCTCTGCCTCCTGAATTCAAGCAATGCAATTCTCCTGCATCAGCCTCAGGAGCAACTGGGATTACAGGCATGTGCCACCATGCTTGGCTCATTTTTTTGGTATTTGTTTTTAGAAATGAGGTTCTGCTATATTTACCAGGCTGGTCTTGAACTCCTGACCTCAAGTGATCCGCCCGCTTTAGCCTCCCAAAGTGCTGGGATTACATGTGTGAGCCACCACACCTGGCCCTGCCCAGCTAATTTTTTGATAGAGATGAGGTCTTGCTACGTTGCCCAGGCTTTTTGCCCAATAAAAAAAAAAAAAAAATCTTTTTCTTATGATTCATAGGAATGATCTATAAATGATCTATAATCTACAAATGAGGTTTTGTTTTTGTTTTTTTTTTTTTTTAGATGTAGTCTCACACCATCACCCGGGCTGGAGTGCAATGGCACAATCTCGGCTCACTGCAACCTCCGCCTCCTGAGTTCAAGTGATTCTCCTGCCTCAGCCTTCCAAGTAGCTGAGATTACAGGTGTGCACCACCATGCCCAGCTAATTTTTTTTTGTATTTTTCGCAGAGACGGGGTCTCACTATGTTGGCCAAGCTGGTCTCAAACTCCGGACCTAGTGATCTGCCCGCCTCAGCCTCCCAAAATGCTGGGATTACAGGCATGAGCCACCACACCCGAACACTTTTGGATTTATATTCCTTCAAGACAATCCTCTTGGAATATTCTCTGGCTCCAGCTTCCACAGCCTGTGAGTGAGTCTGTTCATGAATTTGCCCAGGTTTCTGGGACACCATGCCCAGCCTGGGCCCAGAGCTCTGTGCCCCCTTGTCTGCATGAATTGGTCAGAGTCTTCTGGATATATCAGGAGCTCCTTGAGAAGGTTTTTCTTACCCCCATTACTGAGGACTTATTCCAATTCTTCACCATAGTAGGCACTAAGTAAACAGTTGGTGAATAACTGAAATGAATGGATGGATGAATATTAAACATTTGTGAGTAAGAATATGCTTTGAAAGCACTTTAAAACACTCAAGTCATATGTATCAATTACTAGTGGCTGTTTTCAGACAAGGATTGGGGAAGGAAGAGGCTTCAACTCTGGTGTGAGACACGGCTTCCCTCAGAGAGGGCAGCCCATTTACTCCAGGCTTGTTTCAGGCAACTAGACTTCACACTGGGCTCCTCTAGTCGTGTCAGCCGAGAGACTCCCTGTTTCTTTCCAACCCAGGAAACAGGACTGGAATGCAAGTCAGTGAGAGCAGATGTTCCAGGGAAAACTCTGAACCTGCTTAATTTTCTTATTTTTGAGACAAGGTCTCACTCTGTCACCCAGGCTGGAGTGCAGTGGCACAATCTAGACTTGGCAACCTCCACCTCCCAGCCTCAAGTGATCCTCCTGCCTCAGCCTCCCAGGTAGCTGGGACCAACAGCCTGCACCACCATGCCTAGCTAATTTTTTCTTTTTTTGAGGCAGAGTCTTGTTCTGTCACCCAGGCCGAAGTGCAGTGGCATTATCTTGGCTTAGTAACCTCCGCCTCCTGGTTCATGCAATTCTCCTGCCACAGCCTCCTAAGTAGCTGGGATTACAGGTTCCTGCCACAATGCTTGGCTAATTTTTGTATTTTTAGTAGAGATGGGGTTTCACCATGGTGCCACGCTGGTCTTGAACTCCTGACTTTAAGTGATCCACCCACCTCGACATTTCTAAGTGCTGGGATTATAGGCATGAGCCACCGTGATGGCTTTAATCCTTCAAACTCTCACCATCCTTCCTAAGGGCCAGTGGCTGTATGCAAAATATATTTATAAGTCTTCTAGGCTCCAAATGAGAAAAGTCAAAGGGTCATGGATGTATAGCACACACGGTAAAAACAGAGAGGGTCACCGGATCTTTTTATTTTGAATTAGGCACTGGAAGGCTGGGGCAGCTTTACCAACTGGGTGGCTTGTGCACGACCTCAAGCAATCAGAATTTGGTTATCAATAAAGTACTTCCCTAGTTTTAGGAGACACTGAGCTCTCTGAAATTAAGACTGTGTTAAATTATTTTTAAAATCAACAAGTCACAGAGACTAATCTTTCTTCCACTAGCACATATGATTATCCCTTTTCTTCTTTTTTTTTCTTGTTTCTGTCTTTTTAATTTTATTATCTCTTTAAAAAGATTACTTCAATGCAAGAGCCAATCTATTATCAAAAGGAAGAAGCAGACACAGTACCTGTGGTTTTTCTTTAAGAAAGTCAGGTAGCTGGAATTCTCCCTTATAGACCTGGAAAAACAAAGCAGGTGTGAGTTTAAGGAAACAGGTCTGGTCCCCACCATTTCAGGATATGTGCTACGCCTGACCGTGGATGGGTTTACTGCTCCACTGAGAGTGGATTTATTTATTTATTGACAGAGTGTCACTCTTGTTGCCCAGGCTAAAGTGAAATGGTGTGATCTTGGCTCACTGCAACCTCTGCCTCCCCGGTTCAAGCGATTCTCCTGCCTCAGTCTCCCGAGTAGCTGGAATTACAAGCGCCTGCCACCATTGGCCAGCTAATTAGTTTGTATTTTTAGTAGAGACGGGGTTTCACCACGTTGGCCAGGCTGGTCTTGAACGCCTGATCTCAGGTGATCCACCCTCCTTGGCCTCCCAAAGTGTTGAGATTACAGTTGTGAGTCACCATGCCTGACGCTGCTGGTGAGTTTAGAATGAGGGAGAAACCTGTCAGTTAAAGAGCAGCCTGTGGGCAGGACTGAGGGAAATCCCCATTCACTGCCATTCCCTCCTGCTCTGTGTTTACCAAGTGGTCACAAATGTGGGCTGGCTAGGAGAGGGCTCAGGGTGCCTGAAAAACAAAGAAAAGCACCCTGACTGCCAAATCCCAATCACTTTGGCTGAGAGGAAGCAAGCCCTAGGCAATCGCTCTCAAGCAACCAACACAGAACTCACATAGTTTAAGAACAAGGTTCTCCTAGTTCCTTTTACAGGATAACAAAACAGCAGCCCCTAGGAATGTCTCCAAGCTACCATCATCTCCCTCACACCCTCACAGGGTCCGCAGTCACTGGGAGCTGGCCTAGCTGCTCCCTAAAGAATCTGCATATAAGAATCATTTGTTTGGCTGGGCACAGTGGCTCACGCCTGTAAAACCAGCACTTAGGGAGGCCAAGGTGGGCGAATCACCTGAGGTCAGGAGTTCGAGACCAGCCTGGCCAACATGGCAAAATCCCATCTCTACTAAAAATAGAAAAAATTAGCGAGGCGTGGTGGTGGGCATCTGTAATCCCAGGTACTTAGGAGGTTGAGGCAGGAGAACCACTTGAACCTGGGAGGTGGAGGTTGCTATGAGCTGAGATCACACCATTGTACTCCAGCCTGGGCAACAAGAGCGAACTCCATCTAAAAAAAAAGAATCATTTGTTCTACCCTGACCCCACAGCTTGGATAGTTCCAGCTTGCTGGAGTGGGAAGTGTCTGGGCCCCGGGAGCACTGTATCATGGGAGCACTCACTTCCATCTGCTTCACCTGCCTACTGTCTGGGGCAAGGGGACAGTGCTCCCAGTGGAGAGGCTAAAACTACTAGAATGTCTTTTATTTATTTATTTATTTATTTATTTATTTATTTATTTATTTTTAAACCAGATACTCAGGTGTCTTCCCTTCTCCCTCTATTCAAGAAACAAGTCCCAGCCCCCAGCCACCCCCCTGCTTTCCAGGCCCGGGGAACATCACTGCTCAGGCCCACAGGCCACTCTGCTCTGTGCATTGGCTGCTGGATGGAACCAGTGCAGGTCGGTCTATCCCAGTCCCTCTTCTGTTGTCAGTGGGTTGGGGTCTCAGGTGACTTTTCTTTTCACGTTCTCTCAGACACTGAATCTCCTCTTTTAGCTAGCCTCTTCTGCTAGAATTTAGGCAGAAGGTTTAACTCAAGCCCCGGCAGTCATACAGGTTCAGTCGCAGAACAAGGCTCAGAGGCCCCAGCCCAGTGCCTTTTCATTAAAACATGTTCTTTGCATCTTATATTATGGTTAGCAAATCTATGGTGAAATCTTTCTTCCTCTTTTTGGCTTGTTAAAAATATCAGTAAAGCATAACAGGAAATATGAGTGGAAACATTCAACATTGTAAGTACCTTCCAAGTATTGACAGTTCCAGATAGGTAAGGCCTATATAAAGAAAAAAAAAAATCTAGGTATGCGATGTTACAAATGTAATAAAAAACCAAAAGGGGCTAGGGTATATCAGATAAAGCCTCAAGCAAAAAAATCAGTGGGCAGCTGTGTGGAGATTTCCTCCTCACAGTATCCTCTAGGAAACCAATGCCTCAGAAGTTAGGAACTGTAATACTGACAAAATTAACACTTTCCAATGACAAAGGAATTTCTGTGCAGTGTAGGAAACTGACCCACTACAGTGCCTAAAACACCAGAGCTAGAAACAAAATTTTCTTTGGTTAACAAAGTTTCTGGACATAATATTTTGAGGAACTAAAAGACGGAGGATTCTACTTGACGGCAATGAGGTAGGTATTCAGAATCCAAATGTTTCTACAAACCCTCCCACCTCAGGCACTGAAGAATGAGAAGACAAAAGTAAGCTTCTGATTTGAAGGGCAAATTGGAAATAAAAATAATAACAGCTAAACTTTACTTTTTTCTGTGCATCAGGTTGGTATTAAGTGCCTCCTCATCAAATCACACAATCTCTTGAGGAGGTATTACTCTTTTTTTTACAGATGAAGCAACTGAGGCACAGAGAAATGAAGTAATTCATAGACTGGTATTAAAATGGGACACTTCTGTAGTACTAGATTGAACTTCATTTTAAAAGAATCACTCTAGTTGCTCTGTTTAGGCTGTAGTATGGAGTCTATAGCTATAATCCAGGGAAGAGATAATGACGGCTAGGACCAAGGGGATAGAGGCAGAGATGGTGAGAAGTGGAGGATTACCATTTTCTTTCCTAATTACATATAGATATCCTAACAGATAGGATGTGGGATGTGAGGGACAAGGAGAATCAAGAATGACTCCAAGGTGTTTTACCAAAGCAACTACCAACTAGAAACATGGAGTTACCCTAAGTTGGTGGAGTTTTTCATTCAATACTTTAAATATTTCACTCTGTACGTCTTAGAGCAATGAGACAATAGAAATCTAGAAAGGGTAACCAAAATAGAAAGGAAGAAGTCAAATTATCCTTGTTTATAAATGATATAACCTTGTATTTGGAAAAACCAGGACTCCACCAAAATCTACTAGAACTGATTAATACAGTTGAAGGAGAAAAATCAACATACAAAAATTGGTAGCATTTCTATATGCCAGCACTGAACAATCTGAAAAAGAAATCAGGAAAGTAATCCCATTTATAACAGCTACAAATAAAACAATTCTCAGAAATTAAAAAAAAATTCTAAAATTTATCTGAAACCATGAAAGACCCAGAATAACCAAAGCTATCCTCAGCAAAAAGAACAAAACTGGAAGAATAACATTACCTGGCTTCAAATTATATTATTACAGAGTTATAGTAAGCAAAACAGCATGGTACTGGCATAAAAATAGACAAACAGACCAATAAAAGAGAATAATCCAGAAACATATCCAGACATCTACAGTGAACTCATTTCCAACAAATGTGCCAAGAACATACATTGGGGAAAGAACAGTCTCTTCAATAAATGGTGCTGGAAAAACTGAGTATCCATATGCAGTAGAATGTAACTAGATACTTGCTGGGCATGGTGGCTCACACCTATAATCCCAGCATTTTAGGAGGCCAAGGCTAGTCGATCACTTGAGGCCAGAAGTTGGAGACCAGCCTGGGCAACACAGTGAAACCCAATCTCTACTCGAAATACAAAAATTAGCCAGGCATGGTGGCATACCATTGTAATCCCAGCAACTCAGGAGGCTGAGGCATGAGAACTGCTTGAACCTGGGAGGTGGAGGTTGCAATAAATTGTGATCACAGGACCCTTTTCACAAGATGGCGCCGAAAGCGAAGAAGGAAGCTCCTGCCCCTCCTAAAGCCGAAGCCAAAGTGAAGGCTTTAAAGGCCAAGAAGGCAGTGTTGAAAGGTGTCCACAGCCACAAAAAAAAGAAGATCCGCATGTCACCCACCTTCCGGCGGCCCAAGACACTGCGACTCCGGAGGCAGCCCAAATATCCTCGGAAGAGCGCCCCCAGGAGAAACAAACTGGACCACTATGCTATCATCAAGTTTCCGCTGACCACTGAGTCTGCCATGAAGAAGACAGAAGACAACAACACACTTGTGTTCATTGTGGATGTTAAAGCCAACAAGCACCAGATCAAACAGGCTGTGAAGAAGCTCTATGACATTGATGTGGCCAAGGTCAACACCCTGATTCGGCCTGATGGAGAGGAGGCATATGTTTGACTGGCTTCTGATTACGATGCTTTGGATGTTGCCAACAAAATTGGGATCATCTAAACTGAGTCCAGCTGGCTAATTCTAAATATATGTATATCTTTTCACCATACACATGCCTCTCTGTCAATTTCTGGTTGGGTGGGAGGCCATACACAGGAACTGTTGTTGTAACTTGCCCACTGCTTAGGCAAGACTACTGTTCTGCTTATCCTTTTGAAACTCACCCTGCCACTCACTCCTCCATCCTTGATCATTCCAGAGATCTTTGTGACTAGCGTTAGTGTCCTAGGAAAACCAGAACTCAGAGCTTGCCTCCATGGTTGAGGGTAAACAAAAAGCTTTACAAGAACCCCTTTCATCCCTCGAAGAGGCTGTGTGTGAAACCAGTGCCCAGAGTTTGAAGCATGTTAGCATCCATTTCAGGGGAGTGTGGGTTGGCTGGCTTTCCAGTAGCATTTTGTCCTCACACATCCATTTGCTATGTCCAACCGGTCTGTCTGCTTCCCTCACTCCTTGCCCAATAAAGGACAAGGACTTCAGAGAAAAAAAAATAAATTAAATAAATAAATAAATTGTGATCACACCACTGCACTCCAGCCTGGGTGACAGAGTGAGACCCTGTCCAAAAAAAATAATAAAAAATAAAAATAATAACTGGACCTCTGTTTTTTTCCATATACAAAAATCAAATCAAAATGAATTAAAGGCTTAAATCTAAAACGTCAAACTATGAACCTACTAAAAGAAAACACCGGAAAAACTCTCCAGGACATTGCACTGAGCAAAGATTTCTTGAGTAATACCCCACAAAGACAGGCACCCAAAGCAAAAAATGGACAAATGAGATCACACCAAGTTTAAAAACTTCTACACAGCAAAGGATACAATCAACAAAGTAAAGCGACAATCCACTGAATGGAATAAAATATTTTTAAACTATCCATTTGACAAGCAATTAATAAACAGAATATATACAGAGTTCAAACAACTCAATAAGAAAAAAATCTAGTAATACAATTAAAATATGGGCAAAAGATCAGAACAGACATTACTCCAAAGAAGGCATGCAAACAGCAAGTAGGTACATGAAAAGGCACTCAACATCACTCATCATCAGAGAGATGCAAATCAAAAATGAGATATCATCTCAGGCCAGTTAAAATGGCTTTTATCCAAAAGACAGGCAATAACGAATGCCAGTGAGGATGTGGAGAAAAGAGAACCCTGATACACTGCTGGTGGGAATGTAAATTAATACAACCACCATGGAGAACAGCATGGAGGTTCCTCAAAAAACTAAAAATGCAACTACCATATGATCTAGAAATCCATTGTTAGGAATATACCCAAAAGAAGTGAAATCAGTAAATCAAGGAGATATCTGCACTCTCATGTTTGCTGCAGCACTGTTCACAATAGCCAAGATTTGGAATCAATCTACATGTCCATTAACAGATAAATGGATAAAGGAAATATGGTACATATATATAATAGAGTAGTTATTGAGCTATAAAAAATAATGATCCTGGCCAGAAGCAGTGGCTCACACCTGTAATCCCAGCACTTTGGGAGGCCGAGGAGGGCGGATCACGAGGTCAAGAGATCGAGACCATCCTGGCCAACATGGTGAAACCCCGTCTCTATTAAAATACAAAAATTAGCTGGGCATGGTGGCGCATGCCTGTAGTCCCAGCTACTCGAGAGTCTGAGGCAGGAGAACTGCTTGACCCTGGGAGGCGGAGGATGTAGTGAGATGAGATTGTGCCACTGCACTCCAGCCTGGCGCCTGGCAAAAGGGCAAGACTGTCTCAAAAAATAATAATAACGATCCTGTCATTTACAATAAGGTGGATGGAGCTGGAGATCATTAAGTTAAGTTAGGTAAGCCAGGCACAGGAAGACAAACTGCATGTTCTGCTTCTGTGCAGGAGCTAAAAATTAAGATAGTTGAACTCATGGAAAGAGAGAGTAGAACAATGGTTACCAGAGGCTGGGAAGGGTAGTGGGTAGGTGGGGGGAAGGGAGGAGACAGTTAATGCATACAAAAATATAATTCAGTAGAAAAAATAAGATCTAGCATTTGATAGCACAACAGGGTGACTACAGTCACCAGTAATTTACTATATATTTAAAAATAACTAAAGAGTATAACTAGATGGTTTGTAATACAAATGATAAATGCTTGAGGTGATGGATACTTCATTTATTCTGATGTAATTATTACACATTGTATACCTGCATCAAAATATCTCATATACCCTATAAACATATACACCTACCATGTAACCACAAAAATAAAAATTAAAAGCATAATAAACACATAAATATTTCACTCCTCTCTCTTCTTGCTTGAATGTTTTCTGTGGAGAAATTCAATATTACTGTTCCTCCATAGGTAAGGTGTGTTTTGTCCTCTAGGTTTCAGGATGTTATCTTTGATTTTCTACAATTTGAATATGATATGCCTAGGTACAGATTTTTTGGCATGTACGTACGTATGCATGTATGTGAGATGGAGTCTTACTCTGTCACCCAGGCTGGAGTGCAGTGGCATGATCTCAGCTCACTGCAAGCTCCACTTCCCACTTTCAACTGATTCTCCTGCCTCAGGCTCCTGAGTAGCTGGGATTACAGATACCTGCCACCAGGCCTGGCTAATTTTCATATTTTTAGTAGAGATGGGGTTTCACCATGTTGGCCAGGCTGGCCTTGAACTCCTCACCTCAAGCGATTTACCCACTTCGGCCTCCCAAAGTGCCGGGATTAACAGATGTGAGCCACCAAACCTGGCCTTTGATATTTATTTTGCTTGTTTTCTTAACTTTCTGGATTTGTGGTTTGGTGTCTGTCTTTAGTTTTGAAAATTCTCAGCCATTATTACTTCAAATGTTTATTCTATTTCTTTCCCTTTTTCCTCTGTTATTCCCATTGTGTGTATACAGTTATATATAAATGTATGTGTATTACATATTTTTTTAAAGAAGATGTTTCTTATGCTTCATGAACTTATGTATCATCTTTGCGCAGGGGCCATGTTGTGCAATCTTCTCTGTACTATTCCAGTTTTAGTGTATGTGCAGCCAAAGCAAGTACTTAAATATATATAATTTTGTAACTGTCCCACAGTTTTGGATATTCTATTCTGTCTTTTTCTTTTCCTTTTTTGTGGAGTCAACAGATCTCTTTGTTGCCCAGGCTGGTCCTCAACTCTTGGTTTCAAGTGATCTTCCCACCTGGGCCTTGTGAAATGCTGAGATATAGTGTGAGCCACTAAGCCCTGCCATGTTTGTCATTTTCATTCTTTTTATTCTTTGCGTTTTAGTTTTAGAACTTTCTGCTGACATCTGCAAGCTCATTGATTCTTTCCTGGGTTATCTATTGTCTTTTCCAGTCTCCCAATAAGTCCCAAGGCATTCTTCATTTCTGTTATAGTACTGCTTATTTCTAGTATTTCGTTTGGGTTCTTTCTTAGAGTTTCTATTGTCTACTTACATTACCCATCTTTCTCGCATGTTGTTCACTTTTTCCATTAGAGCCTTTAGCATACTGATCATAATTATTTTAAATTTCCAGTCATAATTCCAAAATTGCTGCTATATGTGAGTCTGGCAATGGTTCTGATTCTTCCTAGGCCTCATGCAACTTTGATTTTGACGTTTTAGCATGTTTTCTAAGTTTTTGTTGAAATCAGATACGACGTATTAGGTAAAAGAAACTGCAGTAAATAGGCCTTTTGTTTGAGGCTTTATGTTTATCTGGCTAAGAGTTGGGTTGTGTTGACTATGTGACTGTAGGTTAAATTTTCTTTAGTGTGCTTTTTTTAAATGAATTTTTATTTTAGATTCAGGGGTAAGTGTGCAGGTTTATTACAAGGGTATTCTGCGTGATGCTGGAGTCTGGGATACAACTGATCCCAACACCCAGGAAGTGAGCAAAGTACACAATAGGCAGCTTTTCAACTCTTTCTCCCCTCCCTCTCTCCCTCCCCCCTCCCTCCCTGTCTGCTCCTCTCCTCCCTGTCCCCTTCCTCTCTCCTTCTTTACCCTTCCTCTCTTCCTTCCTCTCTCCCTCCCTCTCCCTTCCCTCTCCCTCTCTCCCTCCTCCCCTCCCTCTCTCCCTTCCTCTCTTCCTCTCTCCCCTTCTCTCTCCCTTCCTCTCTTCCTCCTTCTCCTCTTCCCTTCCTCTCTCCCCTCCCTCTCCCTTTCTCCCTCCCTCCCTCTCCCTCTCATTTCCTCTCCCCTTTCTCCCTCCCCCTCTCATTTCCTCTCCCCTCTCTCTCTCCCTCCCTCTCCCCTCCCTCTCTCTCCTCCTCCCTCCCTCTCCCCTCCCTCTCTCTCCTCCTCCCTTCATCTCCCCTCCCTCTCTCCCTCCCTTCCTTCCTCTCCCCTCCCTCCCTCTCCCCTCCCTCTTTCCCTCTCTCTGGACCTTCCTAGTCCCTGAGAGACAACAATATT
>NW_016108107.1:204559-246916 GCF_001604975.1 Cebus imitator | reverse complement strand
CCCTCTTTCCCTCTCTCTCTCCCTCCCTCCCTTCCTCTCCCCTCTCTCCCTCCCTCCTTCCTCTCCCCTCCTTCTCTCTCCCTCTCTCCCTCCCTCCCTCTCTCCTTTCTTCCCTCTCTCCCTCTCTCCCCTCTCTTGCAGTCCCCAGTGCCTACTGTTCCCATCTTTATGTCCATGAATACCCAAAGTTTAGCTCCCACTTATGAATTGGGAAGATGTAGTTTTGGGTTTTCTGCTTCAGCATTAATTGACTTAGGATAATGGCCTCCAGCTGCATCCATGTTGCTGAAATTGCATTCTTATTTTTGTATCTCTTCTTGTTTCTTGGTTTCCCTAAAAACTCCTTATTAAAATAGGGTCTGAAAATTACAGTTCGTCTAGTAGTAATCCACCACCATCATACAGGAGACTGATCGGTGTGGTGGTAAGGTGTCTGTGTGGTGGGGGGAATATCCTATAATCAGAGTTAGTTCTCAGTCTTTTAGTGAGCCTGTGTGCCTGGGCTGACAAGTGCTTCTCACGTTACCTTCTCCCGCCTAAGGTGGGACTGGAAGGCTAGAGGGCTGCGGTTGGGTGTTTCCCTTCTGATACAGTTTGGGTATTTGTCGCCTCCAACTCATGCTAAAATGTGATTCCCAGTGTTGGAGGTGGGGCCTGGTAGGAAGTGTTTGGGGGCCAGATGCCTCATAAAGGCTTGTTGTCTCTGCACTAATGCGTGAGTTCTTACTCTATTACTACAGTTCTCACAAGAGCTGGCGGGAGAGCTGGTTGTTAAAGAGTCTGGCACTTCCCTCCCCTCTCTCTCTTGCTCTCTCTCTCTCCATGTGATGTGCCTGCTCCCCTTTGCGTTCCACCGTGAGTGACAGCTTCCTCAGGCCTCACTAGAAGCTGAGCAGATAGATGCTGCCACCATGCTTCCTGCACAGCCTGCAGATATGTGAGCCAAATAAACCCCTCTTCTTTATAAACTACCCAGTCTCGGGTATTCTTTTATAGCAATGCAAAATGGACTAATGCATCTTTCTCCAGGTCAGTTAGGCACTGGTAAAGCAGAAAATGAGGCTTGATAAAATGGTTTGCGTTGAGAGCAAACCATTGCTAAGGAGTGCTCCGACTTATTTCAAGATGATTATTTCCCCTTCTCCCTACCTGAAGCTTGAGGAGATTTTTCTCAGAATCTGGCAAGTTTCCTGGAGGTGATCTGTGATTCTCAGTAATTTCTAGTTGTATTTTTGTGGGGAGAGTGATGCCAGGGATCTTTTATTCCACTATCTTGCTGATCTCACACTCTCCCCCTAGTGTCTTTATTTTCTCTCATGTTCTTCCTCCCTAAGGGAATCTATCTCTTCTGCAGAGGTGGAGTGGGGTATCGAGATAGACATCTGGAAGTCTAACTGTTCCTACACACAGTGTCAACCCCCCTATGTTTAGTATCAGACTTCATCCCTTTCCACTAATTTGTAATACTTGATGTTTCTAATTCCCAAATATTTGTCGGGTTCAGGGTGAACTGGCTTGCTTCTTGTCCTTTTGCTTTCTTAAATCCCTGTTTTTCAGGCACATACATTAGGTTATCTTCCAAATGACTCAGTGCCTTACCATTTTTACATTAGCTTTCCATCTTCATACATTATGTTTCGAGAATGACAAATGAGTTTCGGGTTGCTAGTTTGGTGGTCTCTGAAAAGTGAGACATAAAAGAGATGTACTAAAGTTACAGAATCCAGTAGTGCTAGTTTTAAGGAAACATGTTACCAGGGTGCACACACAGTACATATACTCTCTGAGGTCCAGGGGACTTGTGGCTGGAGGCCGCAAGGGTTTGTGAGGCTGAAAACCACCACTATGGGAATGCAAAGTTAAGAAGTACACTCCTATCAGGAAGTAAATTCCATGATATGCAAGGGAAAAGAGGAGGCATGTAATTCTCATAATCTTTAGGTTTACTATTAATTATTTACAAGAGACTGGAGCTGAGAAAAAGAGACGAAAGTTTTTTAAGCCACTCTCCTCCCCAGTTCTAATGTTCTATGATTCTGAAGGAAGTTTCTCAAAGCCTGAGTAACACAGAGATTGCTTTCTTGTTTCCACACCTGACCTCTCTAGCAGGCCTTTTGGGTATTCTGCCTAACGACCTAATGAATTACAGAGGTTACTGCACTTTCCCAATCTTCCCTAGTACACTACATAAGACCTAGAAGAAATGCATATAAAAATGTGGGCTCTATATACAGTATTTAACACTGCTTTACAGCTTTTACTTATGGCAGTGGTGGTATGCTTCCATACAAGAGGCTTTGGCTGTCAACAGACACCATTACAAAGGAAATAATTCAAATATAAAAGTAAATTGTATTTGCTGCTTTGGGTTTGTAAATGGAAATCAGGTTCAAGTTTTTGGAAAGGGGTATAAGTAATTCCACTATACGAACAGTCTTCAACTGTGGGATTACGTAGAATATAGAGATAGAGAAGGAAAAAGAGTTTGTCTAAATTGCTTATTAAGTTTCAAAAAACTAAGAGATTCTGAGCATTGGCTAAAGTGAGCAATGTGTCATATTGTCATCTGTCCTCAGGCCACTCCAAGCTTTCTTACAGTTGCTAAGCCCAATGCCACTTCACCTGTTGCCACAGCCTCACCTATACAGTCATCTCCTGGTATCCACAGGGGATTACTTCCAGGATCCCCTGTGAATAACAAAATCCACAGATGCTCAAGCACCTTATAAAAAATGGTGTAATATTTGCACATGACATACACATATCCTCCTGTATACCTTAAATCATCTCTAGGCTACTTATAATATACAATGTAAATGCTATGTAAATAGTTGTTATTCTGTATTGTTTAGGAAACAGTGACAGAGTCTGTCATGTTCAACACAGATATAAGCATCATTTTGCCCCCAGATATTTTCAGTCCAGGGTTGGTTGAATCTATGGATGTGGAAACCACAGATACAAAGGGCTGACTATAGCAACAATTTATAAATCAGATGTAAACAGGCTGGGCGGGGTGGCTCATGCCTATAACCCCAGCACTTTGGGAGCTGGAGGCAGGCAGATAACCTGAGGTCAGGAGTTCAAGACCAGCCTGGCCAACATAGTGAAACCTGTCTCTACCAAAAACTACAACAATTAGCTGGGTATGGTGGTGGGCATCTGTAATCCCAGCTATTCAGGAGGCTAGGGCAGGAGAATCGCTCGAACCTGGGAGGCAGAGGTTGCAGTGAGCCAAGATCACACCACTGTACTCCAGCCTGAGCAGCAAGAGACTCCATTAAAAAAAAAAAAAAAAAAAAAATGTCAAGTCTCAGTGCATCTTAAAATAAATGCCATTAACATTACTTCTAGACTGCAAATCCAATCTTCTCCAGTCCCCAACCTTCGGGCAGGTTTTGTGGAAAACAATCTTTTCAGGGACCAGAGGAAGAGGTAGTTTTGGGATGATTCAAACGTATTACATTTACTGTGTACTTTATTTCTATTATTATTATATCATGATATATAACGAAATAATTATACAGCTCGCTGTAATGTAGAATCAGCGGGAGTCCTGAGCTTGTTTTCCTGCAACTAGATGGTCCCATCTGGGGGTGACAGGCGACACTGACAGATCATCAGGCATTAGAACCTCATAAAGAGCCCACAGCCTAGATCCCTCGCATGCACAGCTCACAAAAGGGTTCGTTCGTGCTTCTATGAGAATCTAATGTGTTACTATTAATGCAAAAATCATAATTACTTTTGCACCAACCTAACAGAGCAAACAGGAAGGCAATGGGCAAGTGCTGATAACTAAGCGGTAACGAATGAAGCAAAGAAAGAAAAAGAAATTCTAAAGGCAGACAGAAGCCTTAAGTCTTTAGTAAAGAGATCAACAGTTCTATACCCTATATAAGGAGAAGACAGGCACCTTCTCTTTATAACACACAACTGCCAGTTTTCTTTTGATGAAATAAAATTTCAAATAATGATCAGTAATTTATTGTAAAAGGCAGAAAATATGTGACCAAATGCAGAAGTGTTTCTATCCTAAATCATCAAGATTCAGTTCCTTCATGGTGAAAATCTATCCAGAAAGTTAACTTTCCAGAATGACTCATTTCCCAAGGGTTTCAGACAGCCAAGATTTTACAAATTATAGAAAAAAATCATCAGAAATGTTATTAAGCCAATTCTGTACTTGGCTTAATCTTATGAAGAACATGACCTTGTTTAACCCTCTTTAAGTGTGGGATAGATCTAGTGACTGGCTTCTAACAACCAGAATTTGGCAAAAGTGATGGGATGTTACTTCTGAGATTAAGTTATAAAAAGCCTGTATCTCCTGTCTTGGGCACTCTATCTTACTCTACTGCTTGCTTGCTCTGAGGTAGGCCAGCTGCATGTTGTCAACTGCCATAAAGAGAGGCTCATGTGGCAAGTAACTGACATCCATCTCTAGCCAAGAGCCAGCAAAAACCTGAGGCCTGCCAGTAGTCACACAAGAGAGCTTGGAGGCAGATCCTCTCCCAGCTGAGCCCTGGGATGACTGCAGCCTGGCGGACAGCCTAACTGCAAGTTCATGAAAGATCCTGAGCTAGAAGCATCTAGGTAGCTTTGCCTGGATTCCTGAACCCACAGAACCGATGAGATAACACATGTTTGTTGATTTAAGCCATTAGTTAAGTTTTAGAATAATTTATTATGCTTCATATATAAATCTTACAGATTTTGGTGTCAGGAGTAAAGTTCTGTTATAACACATACCAAAAATGTGGGAAGGGTATTAGAGCTGGGAAATAGGAACATCTGACTAGAAGCTGGAGGCAGGGGGATCTCTGTTATGTGGTTGCAGAAAATTTATCAATGCAATTTTACAGTGATGTAGAAGGTAATGTGCCGAATGAATTAGATGGTCTAGCCAAAAAGATTCCAAGCAAAGTTACTGCCTAGTTTCTCCTTGGTGTTTATAATAAGATGTAAGAAGAGGGAAATTTAGTGAAAGACTGTTTAAAAGAAAAAGGAGCCTGGACACAATGGTTTTGCAACTGGAGGTGAAAATGCTCAGCCTTGCCATCTTCAACACTAGCCGTGTGGCAAGCTCACATTTCCTTCACTCATTCTGCTTCCATCATCAGAGCACCTTCTCTACCTCCAACTCCCTTGCCTCTCCTTCATAAGGACCCTGGTGATTACTTCAGGCCCACCAGATAATGGATAATCTTGCCATCTAAAATTCCTTAATTACATATGTAAAGTTCCTTTTGCCAGATAACATGACATATTCACAGATCCCAGGAATTAGGATTGGACATTTGGGGTTTTTTTCAACTTTTATTTAGATTCGGGGGTACATGTGCAGATTTGTAACAGGGGAATACTGTATGATGCTGAAGTTCGGGATATGACTGAACGTGTCACCCAGGTAGTGAGTATAGTACTCAACAGGCAGTTTTTCAACCCTTGCTCCTCCTTCCTCCTTCCACCCTCTTGTAGTTCCCAGTGTCTACTGTCCCCGTCTTTATGTCCATTTGTACCCAGTGTTTACCTCTCACTTACAAGTGAGAACATGAGGTACTTAGGTTTCTGTTTCTGCATTAATTTACTTAGGATAATGGCCTCTGGCTCTATCCATACTGTTGCAAAGGACATGATTTCATTCTTTGTTATGGCTGTGCAATACTCCATGGTGTCTATGTACACATTTTCTTTACCTAATGGAAGTGGACATCTTTATGGGGCCATTATTCAGTCTACTACTTGCAAGCAATAGATAACTAATGCATTATACTTAGAGTTTCTGCAGTTTATAAAGGGGAACACAGGGATGAACAAAGTGCCACAGAAATACCCATCATATAGCCCTCACAAACAAAAACCTCATACATGTCTTTCAATTTTAACACAATCGGTTATGGAGGAAAATGCTCTGATTCTTAGAGATATGTACTGAAGAGGCATAGTATCTGCAGCTATCAACTAATACCAATAAAAAAACCATGTGAGAATACATACACACAGAGAGAAGATAAAGCAAATATGGTAAAATTTTAACAATGATTCTCTGTTCAGGGTATATAGGTATTTATGGTACTATTCTTCCCATTTTTCTCCATGAAAAAGTAAAGGAAAATAAAGTTTGAACACAACAAATGTATGACCTATGCAAAGCTCACTGTAGTAGATTATAAGAAATACGTCATTTGCAGGCTGGGAAAAGTGGCTCACACCTGTAATCCCAGCATTTCGGGATTCCTGCCTGAGGCGGACTGTTTGAGTTTCAGGAGTTTGAGACCAGCCTAGGCAATATGGAGAAGCCTCGTCTCTACAAAAATTACAAGTATTACCCAGGCATGGTGGCACATGATTGTAATCCCAGCTACTTAGGAGGCTGAGGCAGGACAATTGCTTGAACCCAGCGGGGGTCAAGGCTGCAGTGGGCTGTTATCATGCCACTGTACTCCAGCCTGGACAACAGAGTGAGATCCAGTCTCAAAAAAACAAAACAAAACAAAACAAAACAAAAATATTGGCTGGGGATCCCAGCACTATGGGAGGCTGAGACGGGTGGATCACTTAAGGCCAGGAGTTCAAGACCAGCCTGGCCAACATGGTGAAACCCAGTCTCTACTAAAAATACAAAAATTAGCCACCACATGTTGTAGTGCATGTCTATAGTTCCAGCTACTTAGGAGGTTGAGGCAAGAGAAACAATTGAACCCAGGAGGCAGAAGTTGCAGTGAGCCGAGGTCATGCCACTGCACTCCAGCCTGGGCAACAGAGTAAGACTGTCTCAAAACAAGCAAACAAACAAAAACTATATAATTTGTGAATGAGTTAAAACCGAGAAACTGAGAGGTTAGCAAACTACTCTGTAATGAAGTCCGGGGTAAATATTTTAGATTGTATGAATCACAGTCTCTATCCCAACTACTCAACTCTACTGCTTCAGGGCAAAAACAGACACACAAAACATTTCAATGATTAAGCATAGTATGTTCTAATAAAACTTTATTTACCAAAATGTATAATAGGGCCAGGGTGCAGTGGCTCAAGCCTGTAATCCTATCACTTTGGAAGGCCAAGCTCAGGAGTTCAAGACCAGCCTGGGCAACATGGTAAAACCCCATCTCTACTAAAAATATAAAACCTAGCTGGGCATGGTGGCATGCGGTTATAATCCCAGCTACTCAGGAGGCTGAGGAAGGAGAATTGCTTGAACCCAGGAAGACAGAGGTTGCAGTGAGCTGAGATTGCACCACTGCACTCCAGCCTGAGTAACAGAGCAAAACTCTGTCTCAAAGAGAAGAAGAGGGGAGTGGAGGGGAGGGGAGGGGAGGAAAAGAAAAAAGAAAGAAAAGAAAGAAAAAGAAAAGAAAGAAAAGAAAGAAGGAAGGAAGGAAGGTAGGTAAAAGAGAAGATGGAAGGCAGGAAGAAGGCAGGAAAGGAAGAAGGCAGGAAGGCAGGAAGGCAGGAAGAAGGCAGGAAGGAAAATGGATGATAGGCCAGAATTGGCCTGCAGGCTGTGATTTGCTAAGCACTGATTTAACTAAAATCAATTTAAAAAAAATAGATCTTTAGACAATCTCCAGAAATATGTATGAATGACTAAACTATGTGCTTAGCACTACATTATGCACTATAGACTCTACATTTTTGCTTATTCTCATAGTTTTCTTTAACGTACACACACACACACACACACACACACACACACACACACACACACTTTTTTTTTTTTTGAGACAGGTTCTTACTCTTTCATCCAGGCTGGAGTACAATGACACACAATCACAGTTCACTGCAGCTTTGATCTCCCAGGCTCAGGTGATCCTCCCACCTCAGCCTCCTGAGTGGCTAGAACTACAAGTCCCTGCCACTACACCTAGCTAATTTTTGTATTTTTTGTAGAGTCGGGGTTTTGCCATTTTGCCTAACCTGATCTCAAACTCCTGGGCTTAAGCGATCCACCCACACTGGCCACCCAAGTGCTAGAACCACAGATATGAACCGCTGCACCCAGCTGTACATATACGTTTTTGTAACTCCAAAGGATAAAAGACTGGTCTTACAACCAGGGGTTTTGAATTCAGATTTACTGTGAACTATATCTAATTTACCCTTCTCCTTTCTTTCTGTAAACTCATTGTAAACTCTAATACAATCCTTCCTTCCAATTACACTCCAGAGCACAGAATTAATCAGAAGCCTTAGTTTCTGACAAACTTACATCATTGGCCTATGCTTGGCCTGCTGTTATTTGGTAATATAATTTATTATTTTTAAATAATGCAGTAAACATTCCTCTTTGAAGAATTATGACTTAAGAGTTTCACATGCAGAGAATACACGTAACTTCAGCCAGATATGATTATACAAAAAGGAATCTAGAGTTTGAAATTTCCATCTTTAATCCCCCGAGGCTCTTGTGGTCCACTAGACACTCATTATCTCTAAAACACAAATACTGTAAAACAGCTGATAACATGCATGTTTATATATTTTCATTTGTTTCAAAATATTCTAGCAGCTTTGCAAATCTCAGTCTTGTGCTGCCTAGAAACAAAGAATGTCAAAACTTCTTAAATCAAGAAGAAAAAAAGTTAATCAGTCCAGAAGCATGATATTCTTTCTATTCCAACAGTAGAAAGAATTTAAGAATTCTATTTCTTATAAGAAAAAGAAATGGTGGGCCGGGCGCGGTGGCTCACGCCTGTAATCCAAGCACTTTGGAGGCCAAGGCGGGCGGATCACCTGAGGTCGGGAGTTCAAGACCAGCCTGACCAACATAGTGAAACCCCGTTTTAAATAAACAAACAAACAAATAAATAAATAAAAAGAAATGGTTAAGTGTATCAAGTTTTCGATGAAGTTGCACAAGATGGATTAGAATATGAATTGAATGGGGAATGTGTTGTGACTGTGAAAGAGAAATCTCTTCCTCTAACAGAAAGCAGTATAGAGGAAATTTAGCATTAAGGCATCCTGGGGGGAAAAAGTTTAGTGTGCAGAATGATTAGAAAATCAGGACATTTATCAGGAAGGAATATTATTATTTCTGTTCACAGAAAATAGTCCCAAATCAAGTTTTCATAGACACTGAAAGTTAGTTAATATATACAAGTAAAGTTAACAGTAATTTCATCAATTTCCTCTCACTGGAGTGCTTTTCCCCTCTTTTCTCAACTGGGGAACTTTTACTTATTCTTTAAACATGAGAATACAGTAGTGCCATCTCTGTCCTCACAGGGCATTCTGAATGTCCTACTCTTATGGCAGTTATCAGACTAAATTACCATTAATTGTAAATCTATCTTTTCTTCACTGAACTTCTCTCTCTAAGGAGAGAGTTAGAATTTTTTGTTTTTTTGAGACTCATTCTGTCGCCCAGGCTGGAGTGCAGCGGTGTGATCTCAGCTCACTGCAACCTCCACCTCCTGGGTTCAAGCGATTCTCCTGCCTCAGCCTCTTGAGTAGCTGGAATTATGGGTGTGTGCTGCCATGTTTGGCTAATTTTTTATATATTTAGTAGAAATGGGGTTTCACCATGTTAGCCAGGATGGTCTCAATTTCCTGACCTTGTGATCTGCCCGCCTTGGCCTCCCAAAGTGCTGGGATTGCAGGCGTAAGCCACTGTGCCTGGCTAAGAGGTGGATTATTAATTATATTTATATCCTGGATGGAGGAACAAACTGACATGTGGATCAAAGAAGAATGAGTGAGATCCTTTCAGAGTCATCTCCATATTTACAGTTGATAGACTCAGAGAAGTCTCTGAAACAAATTTACAGCATAGATTGAACATAAAGAAACAGAAAAAGTGGCTCTGTTGGAGCTTTCCTGATTGGAACCTGCTGATACAACACTATACAATACTGGCATTCATTCTATTATTCTATTCAATCCTATTGCAAGAAAAAAATTAAAGAAGTTTTACTTTAAAAAATAAATAAATAAAAACACTGTATAGGCAGCTGGGTGAGTGGCATCTGTCTGCAGTCCCAGCTACTTAGGAGGTGAGGTAGGAGAATCATTTGAGGCCAGAAGGTCGAGACCAGCCTAGGCAACATTGGGAAACCCCGACTTGGGGGAAAAAAAAAACCTTAAAAAATTGTTAAAAACCATTGTACAGTATTCCCTTTTGCTTAATTATACTTTAAAATGTTCATGAGGGAACAACAACAACAACAAAAATCCAGAAAAAAAAAAAAAAGGAAAGAAATAATGGTATGGTTGGGCTTTGTGTCCCTACCCAAATCTCATCTTGAACCATAATCCCCATAATCCCCACGTGTCAAGGGAAAGACCAGGTGGAGGTCACTGAATCATGGCAGAGGTTCCCCCATGCTCGTGATAATGAGTTCCCACGAGATCTGATGGTTTTATATGAGGCTCCTTGTCCTTCACTTGGCACTTCTCCTTCCTGACATGTGAAGAGAGTGCCTTGCTTCCTCTTGACCTTCTACCATGACTGTAAGTTTCCTGAGGCCGCCCAGCCATGCTGAACTGTGAGTCAATTAAACCTCTTTCCTTTATAAATTACCCCATCTTGGGCAGTTCTTTACAGTAGTATGAAAAGGGACGAATACAGGTAGAAAACCTAAGAAGTTCTCTCCAGCAGCCGACATCAAGACTTTGATATAAGAAAGAACAGAGTACATTTTCAAAACCAATAATCTTGATCTTCTTTTTTTGCCTGGAAGAAAATCCTATATAAACCAGATTTCAGACACGAGTGCTTTGTCTTGTCTTTTTTTTTTTTTTTTTTTTTTTTTTTTTTTTTTTTTTTTTTGAGATGGAATCTTGCTCTGTCACTAGGCTGCAGTGCAGTGGCACGATCTTGGCTCACTGTAAAAACTCCACTTCCTGGGTTTAAGCAATTTTCCTTCCTCAGCCTCCCGAGTTGCTGGCATTACAGGAACCCGCCACCATGTCTGGCTAATTTTCGTATTTTTTAGTAGAGACAGAATTTCACCATGTGTGCCAGGCTGGTCTCGGACTCCTGGCCTCAGGTGATCCACCTGCCTCAGCCTCCAGAAGTGCTGGGATTACAAGTGTGAACAACCGCACCCACCCAAAAATGGCTATCTTTGCATCAGCATTTAAAAGCTGAAATCCAGGTATCTTTTATTTCCATTTTAAGTAGATTTTAATAAAAGTATAACATATAAAGGAAAATGTGCAAATCATGGCTGAACAGCTCAATGAAATTCTATGGAGTAAACACAGACTGAGAAACAGAAGATGGCCCAGTGGCCTCCCTTGTGCCTCCTTCTAGTCATAATGGGTCCCTTCCTCCTTTAAGAGTAACTCTCAACTTTATAGAAATGGAATCATACCTCATCCCTAATAAGTCCATTCTAATTTGTCTCTATGAATTTGCCTATTCTATGTACCCCACAAGTCAAATTACACAACATTTCTTGTTTTGTGTCTGGCTTATTTGACTTACCCACAGTGTCTTCAAGGTTCATCCATGTTATAGCATGTATCAGACAGAATTTCATTCCTTTTTAGGGCTGAATAATATTCCTTTGTGACCTATATATCCATCTATTTACAGTACATTTTGTTTATCCATTCATCTGTCAATGGACATTTAGTTTTTTCAACCTTTTGAATGTTGTCAATAGTGCTGCTATGAACACTGGTGTACAAATATCTGTGTCCCTGCTTTGAACTCTTTTGTATATATACACAGAAGTGGAATTGCTAGATCAAATGGTAATTCTATAATTTTTCGAGGAACTACCATACTATTTCCCATACTTTTAAAATTTTATTATAAGCATCCTCATGGGTGTGAAGTAGTATCTGATGTAGTTTTGAGTCATGACAAATTGAATGATTGAAGAGAAACCAACTCTGGCTGACTGAAACTACTAAATGGTAAATGTAAATTCTAATTTGAGTTGTAAGAATTCTTTATATAAGGCTGGGTATGGTGGCTCAAGCCTGTAATCCCAGCACTTTGGGAGGCCGAGGCAGGCGGATCACAAGGTCAAGATCGAGATCATCCTGGCCAACATGGTGAAACCCCGTCTCTACTAAAAAAATACAAAAATTAGCTGGGTGTGGTGGCACATGCCTGCAGTCCCAGCTACTTGGGAGGCTGAGGCAGGAGCACTGCTTAAACCCTGGAGGGAGAGGTTACAGTAAGCCGAGCTCACGCCACTGCACTGCAGCCTGGTGCCTGCTGACAGAGTGAGACTCTGTCTCAAAAAAAAATAATTACTATTATTTATATATTCTGGATGCTAATCTCTAGGTACCATCTGTGGGTTATCTTTTCACTTTCTGGTTTTTTTTTTGTTTTTTTTTTTTTTGAGACAGGGTTTCACTCTATCTCCCAGAGAGGAGTACAGTGGCCCTATCTCGGCTCACTGCAACCTCCACCTCCTAGGCTCAGGCGATTCTCGGCATGCACCACCACAGCTGGCTAATTTTTGTATTTTTAGTAGAGAAAGGGTTTCACCATGTTGGCCAGGCTGGTCTCAAACTTCCGACCTCAAATAATCCACCTGCTTCAGCCTCCCAAAGTGCTGGGATTACAGGCGTGAGCCGCTGCATCTGGCTGTCTTCTCACTTTCTTCGTAACATTTATAATGCAAAAGTTTTTAGTTTCAATGGAGCCCAATTTGGGTTTATCTCAGGAATACTAGGGTGGTGCAATGTAAGATACGCATCCAGTGTAATACATAATAATTAAAGAAAAACACATCATCTAAATACACACAGAAAAAACACTGGGCAAAACTCAACATTCTCTCACAATAAAACACTCAGCAAACTAAGAACAGGAAAAAAAAACTTCTTTAATATGATAAAGCGCATTTATTTAAAAATCCGCAGTGGGCCAGGCACAGTGGCTCATGGCTATAATCCCAGCACTTCGGGAGGCCAAGGCGGGCTGATGCCTGAGCTCAGCAGTTCGAGACCAGCCTGGCCAACATGGTGAAACCTTGTCTCTACTACAGTTAAAAAAAAAAAAAATTAGCCAGGTGTGGTGGCATGTGCCTGGAGTCCCAGCTATTCAGGACGCTGAGGCATGAGAATTGCTTGAGCCCCTGAGATGAAGGTTGCAGTGAGCCAAGACTGAGCCACTGCACATCAGCTTGGGCTACAGAGTGAGACTCCATCTCAAAAAAAAAAAAAAAAAAAAAAAAAAAAAAAAAAAATCCACATCTAACCTCAGTACAAAAGTGATAGACTGGAAGCTTTCTACTAAGGTCAGGAATGAGGCAAGAATACTCACTTTGCATTGCTGTTCAACCTTCTACTGGAAGTCCTAGCCAAAGCAATTAAGAAAAAAAAAAAGAAGGAAGGAGGAGGGAGGAGGAAGGAGGAAGGTAGGAAAAGGTAAGAGGAAGGAGAAAGAGGAAGACGAGGAGGAGGAGGAGGAGAAGGAGGAGGAGGAGGAGGACGAGGACGAGGAAGAGGAGAAGGAGATGATGATAAAAGGCATACAAATTGGAAAGGTTCCAGAAAGTGAAATGCAGCTGCAGACATAAACCCAAACATCTACAGCCAATGGATTTTTGACATGAGTGTCAAAACCACATTAGGTAGTAAAGAATAGTCTCTTTAACAATGGTGCTGGGACAATTGGATAATGATATATAAGTGAAAAACTTAGATCCCTGCTTCTCTATATAGAAAAATTAACTTCAAATGGATCTAAGTCCTAACTCTCAACATCTAGAACTATAAAACTATTACAAGTAAACACAGGAATAAATCCTCATGACTTTGACATGGCAATGGATTCTTAAATTTGACACCAAAAGCATGAGCAACAACAACAACAACAAAAATAGTTAAATTGGACTCCACGGCTGGGCATAGTGGGTCACACCTATAATCCCAGAACTTTGGGAGGGCAAAGTAGGCAGATCACCTGAGGTTGAGAGTTCGAGACTACCTGACCAACATGGAGAAACCCCATCTCTACTAAAAATACAAAATTAGCCAGGCGTAGTGGCAAATGCCTGTAATCTCAGCTACTCAGGAGGCTGAGGCAGGAGAATCACTTGACCCTGGGAGGCGGAGGTTGCGGTGAGCCAAGATTGCCCCATTGCACTCCAGCATGGGCAACAAGAGTGAAACTCTGTCTCAAAAAAAAAAAAATTGGACTTCAAAAGAATGAAAACCTTTGTTCAATCAAAAGATATTATCAAGAGAGCAAAAAGACAATCTACAGAGTGTCAAAAAAATTGCAGTCACATATCTGATAATGGTTTCGTGTCAAGAATATATAAATATATAACTCAACGACAAAAAGACAAGCCAATTTTTACAATGGACAATGAATCTGAACAGACGTTTTTACAAGAAGAGATGCAAATGGCCAACAAACATTTGAAAAGATGCTCAGATTCACTGGTCATTAAGAAAATGCACACTAAAACCCAAATTTGACATATCACTTCACATCTAATAGGATGGCTAGAATTTTTTCTTATTAATGGAAAATAACAAGTGGTGACGAGGACGTGAAGAAATAAACTCTTGTGCATTGCTACTGGGCATATAAAATGGGGCTGGGCACAGTGGCTCATGCCTATAATCCCAGCACTTCAGGAAGCAGAGGTGGGAGAATGGCTTGAGCCCAGGAGTTCAAGACCAGCCTGGGCAACACAGTGAGACCTCATCTCTACCAAAAAATCAAAAATTAGATGCGGTGGTGTGTGCCTGTAGTCCCACCTACTTGGGAGGTTCAAGTGGGAGGACTGCTAGAGACTGGAAGGTTTAGGCAGCAGTTAGCTGTGATCATACCACTGTACTTTAGCCTGGGTGACAGAGCGAAACTGTCTCAAAAAATAAAAATAAAAGAGGGCTGGGCACAGTGGCTCACACCTGTAATCCCAGCGCTTTGGGAGGCTGAGGCGGGCAGACCACGAGGTCAGGAGTTTGAGACCAGCCTGGCCAACATGGTGAAACCCCATCTCTACTAAAAATACAAAAATTAGCCATGTGTGGTGGCAGGTACCTGTAATTCCAGCTACTCAGGAGGCTGAGGCAGGAGAATTGCTTGAAACCAGAAGGTGGAGGTTGCAGTGAGCTGAGACTGCGCCACTGCACTCCAACCTGGGCGACAGAGCAAAACTTCATCCCCTCCCTCCAGAAAAGAGAGGGGAGGGGAAGGGTGAAAAGGAGAGGGGATGGGAGGGGAGGGGAAGGGAGGAGAGGAATATAAAATACAATATAATAAAATAATAAAATAAAATAAAAATACAAGAATTAGCCAGGCATGGTTGTGCACATGTGTAGTCCCAGCAACNGGGAGGGGAGGGGAGAGGAGGGGAGGGGAGGGACAAAATGATAAAATGGTACTACTGTTGTGGAAAATAGTTCGGCAGTTCCTCAAGAAGTTAAGCATAAAATGATCACATGAATCAGCAATTTCACTCTTAGGTATACATACAAGAGAAATCACGCCATAGGTCTACACAAAAACTTGTATATAAATACTCATAGCAGCATTATTTATAACAGCCAAAAGGTGAAAACAACCCAAATGTCTATCAATAGACAAACTGAGAAACAAGATGTGGTATACATATGATGGCCTATTATTCAGCTTCAAAAGAGCACGTGAACCTCAAAAACATTATTCTAAGTTAAAGAAGTCAGACAGAAAAGGACACATGCTTTACAGTTCCTGAAATATCCAAAACAGACAAGTCCATAGAGACAGAAAGCAGATCAGAGGTTTCTAGGGAGTGAGGGGAGGTTGGAAGGGTGGAATGGGGAATGGTTACTTAGAGGATGTAGAAGTACTGGAAATGAAGAGAGGTGGTGACTGTACAACACTGTGAATGAACTAAATTCCACTGAATTTACTCTGTAAAAGGTTAACTGCATGTTACGTAAACATCAACTCAACTTTTAAAAAGGCAATTCAGAGGAAAGTATACATTTTTTGCCAATAAATTTGAAGAATCAGAAGAAATGGACACACTCTTGGAAAACACAAGTTACCAAACTGACATCAGAACAAACAGTTACACAGTCAGCTCTCTGTATCTGCAAGTTCCATATCTACAGATTCAATGACCAACAGATCAAAGATATTTTGAAAAAATAAAAATAATACAACAATATAAAATAATACACATATTTTTTAAAATGTAGTATTAACAACTATTTACCATAGCATTGTATTAGGTATCATAAGTAACCTAGAGATGAATTAAAGTATATGAGGATACGCATAGGTCATATGCAACTACTATGCCTTTTTACGTAAAAACTTGAGCATTTGTGGATTTTGATATCCCCTAGGGGTCCTGGAACCAATACCTCATGGTACTAAGGGACAAGTGTATTTATCTGTCTCTTACTGAAATAAAACCCATAATTTGAAATCATCCCTGTTACCGATAGAAAAAGTGGCATGGTTTTCCAGTCCCTTCTCTAGGACACTTGCAATGTGACTGGGCAATTGAGAAATGGTTTGAGAGGTCTTAGAGCCTCTACGGAGGCTGACAGTAAAGGTCTTCCCTGAATGAAGCCAGTCTGTAAAGAATGGGAGAGAGAGTTGTTTCAAATGCCCAAATCTCAACAGAACATCACAAGGCACACGAAGAAATGGGGAAATATGGCCCGATCAAAGAATCAAAATGAAATGAAAGAAATCAACTCTAAAGAAACACAAATTTGCAAACCATGTATCTGCTATAGAGTAAATATTCAGAATATGTAAAGAACTCCTACTATTTAATAACAAAAAAAATAATCCAATTAAAAAATGGATAAAATATTTGAACAGACATTTCCCCAAAGATGATACATAAATGGACAAGCATATGAAAAGATGCTCAGTAACACCAATCATCAGAGAAATGCAAATCAAAACCATAATGAGTTACCATTTCATGTTCCACAGAATAACTACTAAGAAAAAGAAACCCAGAAAACAACAAGCGTTGGTGAGCTGTGGAAAAGTAGAACCTTTGTGCAGTGCTGGTAGGAATGTAAAATGGTGCAGCTGCTACAGAATGACAGTATGGCGGGTTCCTGAAAAATTATAAATAGAACTCCCATATATAATTTAGCAATTCCACTTTTAAGCATACACAAAATAACTGAAAGCAAGAACTCAAAGAGATATCTGCACATCAGGTTCACTGCAGCACTATTTACAACAGCCAAGAAGTGAAAGCAACCCAAATTGATCAACAGATGAATAGATAAAGCAAATGTGGTACAGACATACTATGAAATACTATGTGGCCTTAAAAAGGAAAGAAGTCCTATCACAATGAGAAAAAAAATCAATTCCAGGCAGGTTATAAACCTAAAGAGAAAGGTAAAACAATCCAGTTTTCATTAGATAACATAGGAGAATACATTGAAGGACTTTAATTAGGAAAAAGATTTATTAAATGTTATACCAAAAAAACTAGACATGAAGCAAAAGATTACTAAATTAGGCGTTAAAATTAATTTCTATTCTTCAAACGACAGCCTTAAGAGAGAAAAAAGGCAAGAAAAATGGGAGAAGTTATTTGAAAGACGTACAAACTGTATATATCAAAACGTAAATAATTCCTAAAAATCAACAAGAAAAAAGCAAATGATTCAAAAGAAAACCAGCCAAAGAACCTGAACTGGCACTTCACAACATAGCCTACTGGCCAATGACATATGAAAAGGTGCTCAGTCTCAGTTATTGAGGAAATACAAATTTAAACCAGAATGAGACATCAATACACAATAGGAAGAAAACAGCAATTTGAGAAGATGAAACTGTACAAGGTGTTGGCAATGTAGAACTGAAGTTCTTACACATCTGCTGGCTAGAGAGTAAACAAGGATCATCACTTTGGAAAACTCTTTGGCCCTCTCCAGTTTGCACCTACAGATACCATTTGACCTATCATTTTCAATCTCTGATGGAAAAATTTATTAATTCAGCAAACTTGGTTGCACATTCCCAAGACAGGCCTGTTTTCAGGACTGGCTCTTGGCTGTCTCCTATCACGGAATGTTATGTCTGATAAGAAATGTTTTGTGTATCTGAGGCCTTGGGTCATGCTATACCAGCTTAAACAGACAGTGTATGCTAACAATGTGATTTATGGTGGACATTTGCTTTTTCTCTGGGGGTCTGGAGCTGACCCTGAAGTCAGCTGTACAGGTACTACCAAATGCCTATGTCAAGACTGACCCTACTAAAAACCCTGGACACAAAAGCTCACGTGAGCTTCCCTGATTGGAAACTGTGTGCGTGTGTTGTCACACACGTTGCTAGGGAAATGAAACATGTCCTGTCTGACTCCACTAGGAGGGCACATTGGAAAGGGAGGAGCTGCTTTCTCACTTATAGGCGGGTGTTGAACAATGAGAACACATGGACACAGGGAGGGAAGCATCACACACTGGGGTCTGTTGGGGGGAATGGGGAGGGCCAGCGGGGGGTGGGTAGTTGGGGAGAGATAGCATAGGGAGAAATGCCAGATATAGGTGAAGGGGAGGAAGGCAGCAAATCACTCTGCCATGTGTGTACCTATGCAACAATCTTGCATGTTCTTCACGTGTACCCCAAAACCTAAAATGCAATTAAAAAAAATTTTTTTAAATATTCCTTTAAAAAAAAAAAAAGTAGTTCAGTGTTGCATTATCCAGATACAGTTTTGAGATTTGAAAGCTTGAATAAGTGCCAGTGGACTTCATGCAAATGCTTTATATATTTTTCACCTAATATATTTTGAATTTCAACAAGTTACACATTCTCCACACTTGATCTTAGCCAAAAGGCCGAGAAGCGATAAGTTACACATTCTTTTTTTTGAGACGGAGTTTCGCTCTTGTTACCCAGGCTGGAGTGCAATGGCGCAGTCTCGGCTCACCGCAACCTCCGCCTCCTGGGTTCAGGCAATTCTCCTGCCTCAGCCTCCTGAGTAGCTGGGATTACAGGCATGCACCACCATGCCCAGCTGATTTTTTGTATTTTTAGTAGAGATGGGGTTTCACTATGTTGACCAGGATGGTCTCGATCTCTTGACCTCGTGATCCACCCGCCTCGGCCTCCCAAAGTGCAGGGATTACAGGCGTGAGCCACCGCGCCCGGCCTACACATTCTCTTAAATATTGACTTGATAGGCAAGTGAGCATAGTAAGCTTCATCTTGTAGTGAAATTCCGTTGATCATGTTTCACCATTGGATGGAGCATCCAAACTATTGCTAATAACTTTCTGTTTTCCCATCATTTGTCATCCCAGAAATACTTATATTTCTTTCCAGGGAGGCAGTAGCAGTACTCTGGATGCTCCCCTACTAACCCTCCAAAGTATTCCCTCCTCTTCTTTACTCTTATCCAAAGATAATCGCTGTCCTGAATCAAAAATCATTCCTGCTTCCTGGTAGCACCCAATCCAGAACCAACCCAGAATCACCTAACCAAAACCTGAATCATATAATAGTCTTTTCTAATACTTTTTTACTGAGACATTCCACAGTTCCCAATTATATGTTTTATCCCTTGCTGAAATGAATAACGAACCCAGCGGGTTCAACTGCAGCTATGTTCCTGGTAGCCTTTGGCTGGGAGCATTGACAGTATTAATTTGTCTCTGGTTTCTTTCTTTTAACGTTTGTAAGATTCATGTTGTTGCATGTAGCAGTTTGTTCATTTTTGTTATTTAATATTATGCTATAATTACATAACTATTTGGAGGGTTTTTTTTTTTTTAGTTTGGCTTTGTTTTAATGTTGATACACAGTATCTTTGTATATATCATTCTGTGAACATGAATAATGATTTTTTGTTAAGAATATGCCTGGGAGGTATATTGGGAGTACCCAAGACCACTCATAGTAATCAGAAGCTGTTATGATTATGATTATAGTTGGTTACAGCAAAAGGATATGAAGTAAAAATCAACAAAGGGAAAAGGCACATGGGGAAAGTCTGGAAGAAAGCAGCTCCTCCCTTTCCAATGTGCCTTCCTAGTGGAGTCAGACAGGACATGTTTCATTTCCCTAACAACATGTATGACAACACACACATACAGTTTGTATGTCTTTCAAATAACTTCTCCCATTTTTCTTGCCTTTTTTCTCTCTTAAGGCTGTCGTTTGAAGAATAGAAATTAATATTAACGCCTAATTTAGTAATCTTTTGCTTCATGTCTAGTTTTTTTGGTATAACATTTAATAAATCTTTTTCCTAATTAAAGTCCTTCAATATATTCTCCTATGTTATCTAATAAAAACTGGATTGTTTTACCTTTCTCTTTAGGTTTGTAACCTGCCTGGAATTGATTTTTTTTTTTTCATTGTGATAGGACTTCTTTCCTTTTCACATCCATGTCCCTACAAAGGACACGAACTCATCGCTTTTGATGGCTGCATAGTATTCCATGGTGCATATGTGCCACATTTTCCCTGTCCAGTCTATCATCGATGGGCATTTGGGTTGGTTCCAGGTCTTTGCTATTCTAAACAGTGCTGCAATGAACATTCGTGTACATGTGTCCTTATAGTAGAACGATTTATAATCCTTTGGATATATACCCAGTAATGGGATTGCTGGGTCAAGTGGAATTTCTATTTCTAGGTCCTTGAGGAATCGCAACACTGTCTTCCACAATGGTTGAACTAATTTATACTCCCACCAACAGTGTAAAAGTGTTCCTATTTCTCCACATCCTCTCCAGCATCTGTTGTCTCCAGATTTTTTAATGATCGCCACTTTAACTGGCGTGAGATGGTATCTCAATGTTGTTTTGATTTGCATTTCTCTAATGACCAGTGATGATACGCACTTTTTCATATGTTTGTTGGCCTCATGTATGTCTTCTTTTGTAAAGTGTCTGTTCATATCCTTTGCCCACTTTTGAATGGGCTTGTTTTTTTCTTGTAAATCTGTTTTAGTTCTTTGTAAATTCTGGATATCAGCCCTTTGTCAGAAGGGTAAACTGCAAAAATTTTTTCCCATTCTGTTGGTTGCCAATTCACTCTAATGACTGTTTCTTTTGCCGTGCAGAAGCCGTGGAGTTTGATTAGGTCCCATTTGTCTATTTTGGCTTTTGTTGCCAATGCTTTCGGTGTTTTAGGTCCTTGCCTATGCCTATGTCCTGAATGGTTTTACCTAGATTTTCTTCTAGGGTTTTTATGGGCAACACTGAACTTCTATCAAATTCAGCTACTTTGATTCGGTAACAAAGAAGGATATCAGAACATTTAGGGATGATGTCTATCTTCTATAAGAAAACAAGTACAACTAGCTGATGATAAAGATCTAGGAGTTGTTCAACTGCTGAAACACTTAATATCAATTTTTGATGTTTTAAAAGGAGCAAAAGAGTATTTTTTTAAAGTCGCAGGGAGGCTAAAAATAACCAAAAATATAATTTTTAAAATTAAAATACATGTTAAAGAGCAGATGAAACAGATGAAGAAAGAATGAGTGAATCACTCAACAACTGATCTAAAGAAATTCGCAGATAGAGAGAAAAAGGCAGAAAACCTGAAAGAGTTGTTAAAATATCTGGAGGACAGAATGCGATATTTTAACATTGAACTAACTGGAGTTTAAAGGACAAAATAGAGAGAATGGAGAAGAAATAGTCAAAAAAAATGGCCAATAATTTTACAGAACTAATAAAATACAGAAAAATCACCTAAATATACAAATCAAAATACATAAGAAAAGGCACAGTTAGCTGTATTGTAGTAAAACTGGAGAATACAGTTATAAAAAGAAGACCTTAAAAAACCAGAGAGTAAAGATCACCCACAAAGAAATAACAACTACGCTGATAGTAACTTCACAATTGCAAAACTGGGGCCCAGAAGATGTTAAAATATCTTCAAAGTGCTGATGGATGATTACTACAAACCTAGTCTTTTCAAAAAAACATTTCAAGAATTAGAGTCAAGTAAAAATATTCCCAAATATGCAATGTCTGAGTCTACCATCAATTTACCTTTACTAAAAAGACTTCGAGGCTGGGCACAATGGTTCATGCCTGTCATCCAGCACTTTGGGAGGCTGAGGCGGGGGGTTCACATGGTCAGGAGCTGGAGACTAGCCTAGCCAATATAGTAAAATCCCATCTGTACTAAAAAGACAAAAATTGGCCTGGTGTCGTGGCAGGCACCTGTAGTCCCAGCTACTGGGGAAGCTGAGGTAGGAGAATCACTTGAACCTGGGCGGCAGAGGCTGCGTGAGCTGAGATCACACCACTGCACTCTAGCCTGAGTGACAGAGGGAGACTCCATCTCAAAACAAAACAAAACAAAAACCTTCTACAGAATGTACCTTGGGGGAAAAAAAGGAAACTAATCTGAGAAAGATGATCTTAGATGCAAGAAGTAACTGTGCACAAGAAAAATGGTAAACATATACATAAACATAATACTGTCCATATAAAGTAACAGTAATGATCATGTCTAACCTACAGTGTTAAAAAGAAAAAACTTTAGACAAGGAGCTAGTACTCAACAGTAACAGCATAGCATTAAAAGGATGGTTACCAGAGTTAGAATGTCTGTGTCTGGATTTAAAAATACTGAATAACTTTATCAAGTAGAGTTTGAACAGTAATTTTTATTTATTTATTTATGAGACACAGTCTCGCTCTGTTGCCAAGGCTGGAGTGCAATGGGGCCATCTCAGCTCACTGCAACCTCTGCCTACGGGTTCAAGTGATTCTCCAGCCTCAACCTCCGGAATAGCTGGGACTACAGGCACCTGCCACCCCCCCACTCCCTGGCTAATTTTAGTATTTTTAGTAGAGACGGGTGACACCAGGTTGGCCAGGCTGGTCTGGAACCCTTGACCTCAGGTGATCCACCCACTTTGGGCTCCCAAAATGCCAGGATTACAGGCATGGGCCACCATACCTGGCCTGACAGTAATATTTAAAGGTTAACAAAAGAATATGTGTAATATCTAAAATAGTAATAAGGGAAGATGTAATGTTTTAAATCACACAAAAAGAAAACAGGAGGCAGAAACAGTACAAAAGAAGTGGGAAAAATAAAAAGCATTTGAAAATACAGGTTTTAAAAAAGGGCACAATAGGTCTACAATCCCAGTAAATGTAAAAGCCCTGTGATTGTTAGAAAAACAACAGAGGTAAGATTAGACTAACTACAATTCTAACTATAGGCTATCTATTAAAAAAAAATTAAAACACAAAGACTTAGAAAAAATGAAGTTTATAAAATAGAAAAAGATATACTAGGGTCGGGCACTGTGGCTCACGCCTGTAATCCAGCACTTTGGGAGGCCAAGGCAGGGGGATCATGAGGTCAGGAGATCCAGACCATCCTGGCCAACATGGTGAAACTCCATCTCTACTTAAAAATACAAAAATTAGCCATGCGTGGTGGCACGCACCCGTAATCCCAGCTACTGGGGAGGTAGAGGTTGCAGTGAACCAAGAGTGCACCATTGCACTCCAGCCTAGGTGACAGAGCAAGACTCTGTCTCAAAAAATAAAATACATAAATAAATAATAAAATAAAAGACAAAGTTGTAAGATGAGAAGAAAAAGGTCAATCAAGGCAGAAGGGACAAAGGTATGGAGGTATACAATGTGCTACGGTAATGAAAAGGAGGCACTGTGGTGTGGTTAAAAGAATAAAAAGAGATAGGAAGGTTGAAAGCAGAAGGCAAATAATCTTAATACCATCATTCTGAAGAGTTCCAACCTGGTTTGAATGCAGCTGATCCCAAAAGACCACTGTTCACATCAAAACAAGAAAAACACCACAAAAACTAAACCTCATACTCTTCTGTAAAGTCATGAAAGAGCAGTAAATGAATGCCAAGAAGTCTACGTGAGCTAAACTTCCTGAGAAGGAGGAGTTCTTCAGAGAAACAAAGGTAGCCTGTCTCTAGCTACCTTGAATCAATTGCCTGCCTGGGTACAAGTGGGCAGAAAAGGAGGCCTCCGATACGTGGAAAGATTTCGCTAAAACAAGCCAAACTTGTAGTGAGACCGTGGTCTGGTGTGATTAATTAGAATCTGAAAGAGTCCCAAGTGTAAAAACAAATCTCTTGGCCTAACAATTATATTTAATACTACAAGAGAATCTTACTAAGTGCTGGCAGGCGCAAAGTGAGAGGCAGAGAGAGATCTCCCCATGCTCTGTGGTGCTTGAGTTCCAGGGCCCTTCTGCAGTTGCAATCCAGAGGTAAAGTAAATTAATTTCGTCTTCCACCCAACTGTCTCCCAGCTGAAATCTTGCTAAAATCAAATAAATCAACCCCTCATCTAAGAGGATACAGAAAGATAAGGGTTGGTCTAAAAGTCAAACTTCCATAATCTCATTTAAATCCAGAGGTGAACTGAAATTAATTAAATCTGCTGCTTAGCCCCTGCTCAGCCCCAGCTCAGCCTGATTCACTGGGAAATCTGAATGTTCATCTTAGCTACCTGATGGAGGAAAGAACTGCCCTCTTTAAGAAAAATAAAACAAAAAGTATTGGCTAGTTCATTCTCTACCCTTGTCTTATACAAAAGGCCCAGTATACAGGTAAAATTTCTAAGACACATGAAGAAGCAAACGAGTGCAGGCATAGCTCATTTGACTGTGCTTTGCAGATTTTTTTTTCTTTTTATAAATTGAAGGTTTGTGGCAATCCTGTGGTGAGTAACTTTGTGCCATTTTTCCAACAGCATGTGCTCCCTTCATGTTTCCGTGTAACACTGTGGTAATTCTTGCAGTATTTCCAGCTTCTTCATTACTATATCTGTTATAGTGATGTGCAACCACTGATCTTTGATGTTACCATGTAATCATTTCGGGTGCCACAATCCAAGCCCATATAAAACAGCTAACTTAATCAATCAGTGTTGTGTATGTTCTGGCGGCTACATCAACTAGCTGTTTGTTCCCCCATCTTTCTCCCTCCCAAGTGCATTGCGGAAAGATCCTTTGTCTCAGTGCTAATTTTTCTTTGCGACACCAAGCATCTATTTCCAACAGGCCTCCCTATTCCTGAGACACACTGATATTGAAAAGGGCTGATTAATAATCCTACAATGGGCTCTAAGTATTCAAATGAAAGGAATAGTCGCATATCTCTCACTTGTCAGAAGCTAGAAATAAATGATCAAGCTTAGTAAGGAAGGCATGCTGAAAGCCAAGACTCTTGCATCAAATAGTCAAGCTGTGAATAAAAGGAAAAGTTCTTGAAGTAAATTCAAGGGCTACTCCAATGAACACACAAGTGGTAAGAAAGTGAGAGTCTCAATAAAGATATGGCAAAAGTTTTAGTGGACTAGACAGATAAAACCAGCCACCACATTCTCTTATACCACAGCCTAATTCAGAGCAAGGCCCTATTTCTCTTCCATTTTATAAAGGCTGAGAGAGGTGAGGGAGCTACAGAAGAAAAGTTGGAGGCTAGCAGAGGTTGTTGGTTCATGAAGCTTAAGGAAAGAAGCTATCTCCATAACATAAAAGTGCAATTTTCGGCCCACTGTTGAGACCTACTGCTTAGGAAAAAAGATTTCTTACAAAATACTATTGCTTGTTGACAATGCACCTTGTCACCCAGGAGTTCTGATAGGAATATACAAGGAGATGAATGTTGTTTTCATGCTTGCTAACACAGAATTCATTCTGTAGCCTATGAATCAAAGAATAATTTCTACTGTCAAGTTTTGTTTTGTTTTTCAAGACAGAGTCTTACTCGGTTGCCCAGAATAGAGTGTAGTGGTATGATCTTGGCTCACTGCAACCTCTACCTCCTGAGTTCAAGCAATTCTCCTGCCTCAGCCTCTTGAGTAGCTGGGATCACAGGCACAAGCCACCACACACAGCTAATTTTTGTGTTTTTAGTAGAGATGGGGTTTTGCCATTTTGGCCAGGCTGGCCTTGAACTCCTGACCTCAGGTGATCCATCCACCTCGGCCTCCCAAAGTGCTGGGATCACAGGTTTGAGCTGCTGCGTGCACCTGGCCCTGTCAATTTCATTATTTAAGAAATACATTTCATAAGACTATAGCTGCCATACATACTAATTCCTCAGATGGATTTGCGGAACGTCAACTGCAAACCTTCTGGAAAGGATTCACCATTTTAGATGCCATTAAGAACCTCTGTAATTCATGGGAGGAGGTCAAAATTTCAACATTAACAGGAATTTGGAAGAATCAGATGGATGATATTGAAGGGTTCAAAACTTCAGTGGAGGAAGGAACTGCAGATTTGGTAGAAATAACAAAAGAACTAGAACTAGAAGTGAGCCTGAAGATGTGGTTGAATTGCTGTAATCTTATGATTGAACTTGAATAAATGAAGAGTGGCTTCTTACAGATGAGCAGATAAAGTGGTTTCTTGAAATGGAATCTACTCCTGGTGAAGATGCTGTGAACATTGTTGAAAAGACAGCAAATGATTTAGAATATTACGTAACAGAACAAATTGCTATAGCCACTCCAATCTTTAGCAACCACCACCCTGAAAGGTCCAGCCGTCATCAACATGAAGGTGAGACTCTCCACCAGCAAAATGTTTACGACTTGCTAAAGTCTTGGTTGATTGCTAGCATTTTTTTAGCAATAACATAGTGTATAACTTTTATATGTACTGGGAAACCAAAATATGTGTGACTTGTTTTATTGGGATATTCACTTTATTTTGGTGGTCTGAAACCGAACCCACAATCTCTCCAAGGTATACCTATAACCCATAATAAAGGAAAAAAGTCAACAGAGAGAGACCCATGGATGAAGACTTTCAAAAGTTATTATGAATATGTTAAATAATTTAGAGGAAAAGATCAACAAAATGAGTAAAGAGTAAGGAATTCCAGCAAAGAAAGAGAAATTCATCAACTCAAAAATAAATGATCTGAAATAAAGAAGTGACAAGATGGGCTTAACAGCAGACTGGACACAGAAAAAGAAAGGATCAATGAATTCAAAGATAGGCTAATAAAAACTGAGGCTCACACTGGAGATGGCAGTAGAAGGAATCAGTGAATTTGGTATACTATAATCAAACTGCTGAAAACCAAAAACAGGGAAAAATCTTATAGCAGTCAAAGAAAAAGAAAAGATTACATTCATAAGAATGTCAGCTGACTTCCATCAAAAATATAGGAAGCCAATAAAATAATATCTTTTTAATGTTTAAAGTTTACAAAATACAACCAATAACCTAGAATTCTATGTCCAGCAAAATATTCTCAAAATTTAAAAAACACCACATTTTCAAATTTAGAAAAAAAACGCCTAACAGCATTAGTACTCAACATACCCTTACTATAAGAAATGCTAAAGGAAGTTCATCAGGCTAAAGAGAAATAATGCCAGATAAGAGCCTATCTGTGGCTCACAAAGTATGATATATTTACTATTTGGATTTCTATGAAATAAAAACTGTGCAGCCCATGTCTTAGAGTAACCACTATAAGCAAAAAACAACAACAATAAAGAGGCATAGCTAAAAAGAGGAGATAATACACAAAATAAAATACTAAAAAAATTAATCCAAAAGAAGGCAGAAAAAGAGAAACAAACAAAAATAGATGATCCAAATAAAAAACAAATAGCAAGATGGTAGGTTTAAATCCAATAAGATGAGTAATTACATTAAATGTAAGTAGATTAACACTCCATTTAAAAGGCAGAGATTATAAAACTGGATCAACAAACAAAGCCAGCTATATAAAGACACAGATTAAAAGTAAAAGAATGGGGAAAATATACCATGTATATAGTACACATAAAAACACTGTTGTGGCTGTATTCCTATCAGCAAAGTAGACTTTTAGAAAGTAACATCAGAGATAAAGAGAAATACTTCATAATTACAAAAAAGTTAATTCTTTAAGATCTAAATGGTTCTCCCAATAATATAGATCCTAATTACATGAAACAAAATTGCTAGAAATATAAGGAAAAACTGAAAAATGCATACAATTTTCCCCAAAATTAATAAAGCAGATCAAAAAATCAAATAAGGTAGGCTGTAACAACACTATAAAATTTACCTTGTGGATATTTACAGAACTCTGCAATAAACACAGAATACATATTTTTTCAAGTGTACATGTAAGACCATATACTGGCCATAAAGCAATATTCAATATATTTCAAAGATCTGAAACAAACCATGGTGACATTAGCAATCAACAACAAAAAGATAACGAGAAAATATCCAAATACTAGAAAAGTAAATGTCATTCTAAGAAGTCTAGACTCTATCCTGTAGTAAGAGTGGACTCATTCAAGAATTTCAAGTAAGGAGATGATACATTCAGAGCACTGAAAAAATACCTTTCAAGGAATATAGAAAATAGTAGAGGCTAGGTGCGGTGGCTTATGCCTGTAATCCCAGCACTTTGGGAGGCTGAGGCAGGTGGATCACAAGGTCAAGAGATCCTGGCCATCCTGGCCAACCTAGTGAAACCCTGTCTCCACTACAAATACAAAAATTAGCTGGGTGTTGTGACGCAAGGCTGTAGTCCCAGCTACTCAGGCTGAGGCAGGAGAATCGCAGGAACCAAGAGGCAGAGGCTGCAGTGAGCTGAGATTGCGCCACTGCACTCCATCCAGCCTGGCAACAGAGCGAGACTCTGTTCCAAAAAAAAAAAAAAAGAAAGAAAAGAAAAGAAAATGTAATAGAATGACTAAATACAAAACAAAAACAACAACAAAATAAGAGGTTATTGTCATACTTCAGGTGAGAAATGAGCAGAAACTTAACCAAGGCAACTGAAAGTAAATAGGACAGAATCAAGGTATTTACAAACATAGAATCAAGAGGACTTGGTGACCAATTACATGTGATCTACAAAGCTAAGTAATCCTCATTTGGGTAACTGCGTGTGTAAGCATACTATGTACGGAGATAGAAAAAAACAGGAACAAGCAGTTTTTGCTGGGTATAGGGACCAGAAAACACAAATATGTATTCATTCCAGGCTTTACCTTTAATGTAAGAATATCAATTCCAACTGCTGCAGCTTTTTCCTGTTTGGTTTAGGGATTTAATCTAAACCCCTGTCCCAGCTGACTGCATTTTCACGTTTCTTCTTGTCTGTTACTGTGGGCTCTGCACCTTGGTACATGCTTTTTCCATTTGATCACTTGCTCTTCCTCAGTACTATCAACTCAGGTTTCCAACTAAATATTCCATTCATAAATTGGATCTGCTTTTCAGCTCTCTCTTTAAGTTTAGCAACGAAGTCTTTGAATTGTTTTGGGGCTTGAGCCACGTGCCCTGAGGCCTCTGTTCCTTAAATCTGCTCTTTGGCTCATAGGTAGGTACTGCAAGTCTAGATGAGCACAGCATCATCCCCACTCTCATGGTGGATTCCTGTTCAAGATTAATGAACAATTCCACCTAGCTTCTGCCTCTCAGGGAACAAGGTTAAACAATAAATTCAATTTTGGACTCTGAACTTGAGGTCCTTGAGAGGCTCTGGTGGACACACACAGAAGACAGTTGGAAATAATAAACCTGGGGCTCAGGAAAGAGATCCACTAGAAAATACAGATTTATGATCATCAGCAAATAGGTTGTAATGAAAGCCCCAAGAGTGGATGGGCTTGAGCCATGAGACTATAGAATAGGAATCTTTAATCTGATGGGCTTCTGGCACATCTATGCACCCACTGAAATTGTCGGTGATAGGAATCCTTAATCTGACGGACTTCTGGGCATCTATGCACCCAATGAAATTGTCGGTGAAAGGAATCCTTAATCTGACGGGCTTCTGGGCATCTATGCACCCAATGAAATTGTCGGTGAAAGGAATCCTTAATCTGACGAGATTCTGGGCATCTATGCACCCGCTGAAATTGTGGGTAAGAGGAATCCTTAATCTGATGGGCTTCTGGTGCACCTATGCACCCACTGAAATTGTGGGTAACAGGAATCCTTAATGTGACAGGCTTCTGGGGCATCTATGCACCCACTGAAATTGTGGGTAAGAGGAATCCTTACTCTGACGGGCTTCTGGCATATCTATGCACCCACTGAAATTGTGGGTAAAATCTGTGTATTCAATTGTCTGTACTTCTGAGGTGGGGATCCACAGGTTTCATCAAATTCTCAAATAAGTTCCTAAGTCTAAAAGGTTAAGAATCGATGCAAGAAGAAGGCTGAGGATGTAACCTAGACAGCACTATTTAATGAAATGTACTATAATTTTAGGATTAGAGACTATGGTGAGAGAGGGTACAAAATATGTTAACATTTCATTACAAATTTCTATGTGAGTCATAGTAAGCATGAAGCACATGATTATTTATTCAATATTGGACAAAATATGTCCCTAAAATGTGCTGACTCATTATTACTTGCAGACTACCCAGAATTGTATGAAAAACAGCATTTTTAGGCCTAGAGATAAAAATTTTATATTCTCAGTCAAAACGTGATTTTTCTCCCACTCTCACCCCATAACTAAGGAGAACACTTTCCCCAGCCACCTCTTTCTGAGGTCCATCTCATATCATAGCTAAAAATCAATGATCTCTTTTCAAGCATTGCTCTATAAAAAACTTCATGATCATCAGTGCCAGTTACATTAGCATCTGACTTATTACAAGCAAAAAAGCTTTGAAGAGACACAGGATTTAGTTTGCAAGAAGACCTTATAAAACCTACCCTCACAAGACCACAAAAGACCCAAAAATGAAATTACAGTTCACACTTCATCTTTTCTTCCTCAAAACTATCTGTCACTTTAAAGATAGGCAGAGACAGGGGAAAAAAAGGTGGTTTTTTTTGCAGTGTACATTTTAAAATCCTTCCAAAAACCATGAGTGTGTATAAAATAGATTCTTTAGTCACATGGATACAAACCACAGCATTTTTCCAAACCCATCACTCAAGAAAGCAAAGGATAATCTAGCCAAGCCAATTTGCATGTAGGAAAGCTATAATGTCTACTGCTTGAGAAAGATCAAAATATCATTGTACATGTACCCTGGTTATAAAAAACCCTTTCAGTATTGTGCAAAGGAGAAAGCTATGAATTACCAACCACAAAGAGATTATCGCGGACTATGAAAGTAGTCCTGACATACGCTTCATTTTTAGCAGACTGTAGCTCACAAAACTTTAATACATATAACACTTAAAAGAGTGGCTCAGGCCTGTAATCCCAGAACTTTGGGAGGCCAAAGCAGGTGGATCACTTGAGGTCAGGAGTCTGAGATCAGCCAGGCCAACAAAGGATGAAACTCTACCTTTACTAAACATAAAAATAAAAAATAGCCAGGTGTGATAGAGTGTGCCTATAATCCCAACTGAGGCAAGAGAATTATCGCTTGAACGCATGAGGCAGAGGTTGCAGTGAGCCAAGATTGTGCCAACAGAGCAAGACTCTGTCTCAAATAAATAAATAACTAAAAACACAGTTCATAAAATAATATAGTCATATAGCTAATAACTTGAAAATGTTCAATTACATTAATCAACGAAATCTATTAAAACCAACAAAAATCTAAAATAAATTACTTCCATTATGCTGGTAGTTCAAAAGGTTTTTTTGTTTGTTTTTTATTTTTGTTTTCTTGAGACAGGGTCTTGCTTCATTACCTAGGCTGGAGTGCAGTGGCACAATCTCAGCTCACTGTAACCTCAAATTCCTGGGCTTAAGCAATCCCCTCACCTCAGCCTCCCAAGTAGCTGAAACCACAGATATGTGCCACCACACCTGGATAACTTTTGTATTTTTTGTAGAGATGGGATCTCGCCATGTTGTCCAGGTTGGTCTTAAACTCCTGAGCTCATGCAATCCACCCACCTTGGCCTCCCAAAATGCTGAGATTATAGGCATAAGCCACTGTAGCCAGCCCAAAGGTTTTTTTTTTTTTTTTTTTTAAATTATCAATAGATATCAAACAGCTTTTAAAAATCTCAGATACTTTGCCCGAGTTTAATTCTACTTTCATTGGTTCTACCTTAAAAAAAAATTCTAAAATTGACTATGTGCAAAGATGTTCACTATAGCACAATTTGTCAAACAAAATTAAACAACAAAAGAAAAAAGGCAAAATCAATTATAGAACATCTACTAGGGAAATGTATTTTGTTTGTTTATTTATTCATTCCTTTACTACTGTGTTTCATAAAGAATTTAAGGTGGCATCTATGAAGATATGTAAGTAAAAAAATATGTTTAAAAAGCATGCATACAATGGGAAAATGCTCATGAATATTAAAAGGAAAGGGCTGGAAACAAAATTGTTTCTATATAAATGTAAGATGATAAAATATGTAATCTTACCTTTACTTAACATAATGTAGAGGAGAGAAAATACATGAAAATATTAAGAAAAATATGTGTATGTGTCTAGATGGGAACATGACAGGTGATTTTTATTCTCTTATTTTTTAATTTTGTAAGTTTCATATAATGAACTTATATTTTTATAATGGAAACATTTTTATATATATGAAAAGTATAAAAAGGATAGATTTTTTTTTTCATTTCACTCCATATGTGATGGTTTACAAGAAGGCAGCTCTTCCCATACAGCTGCTAATGATGAATTGAAAAGGGGAAATAATAGTGATACCTAAGAAAAAGGAATTCACATAGAAATTAATCTCATGAAATAAATGTGTCATAAATTTGTCAATTAAAGGTATCAAAAGACAGAATAAAGAGATGATATGGCATATGGTTGTAGGGAGGGAAAGACATTAATATAAACAACAGAATAGCAGATAAAGCCAAGGAATTTTCACCTTGGAATCAAACAGCCTAGCAGTGAACTTATACTAACACAGCTGTCTTATTTGAAATGTAGTTTCAAAAAATAATACATGTAAGCGACTCAAAAAACTGCGGCTGACAGGGTCTAGGGAATGAAGAGTATGGGCATAGAATTTCAGTTTGAAAAGACAAGAAAAGTTCTGGAGATGAATGGTGGTGACAGCTGCACAACAATGTGGATGTATTTAGTGCCACTGCATTGTACACTTTAAAAGTGCTAGAGTAGTAAATTTTATGTTAAATATATCTTACTGCATTAAAAAAATGTATAAGGTCTGATTTGAAATAGACTCCACTGGTAGGCTAAATAATTGAATTAGCTCTGAGTTTTCAGCACTTTCTGAAACAATATTTTGTAAAGACGTGAGCATAACTTATACTAGAAAAACTGTAATGTCACTTTAATAGCAACCTTCTTTTAATCAGAAGACTAGTGTTTAATAATTTTTCTAGCACAGCCATTGTTTAGCTTTTAGGTATCCAAAAATTATGCCTCATCTAAACAAAGGTTTAAAAGTAAAGTGGCTATTAGATTTACAGAAAAAAAGAAATCAGAAGTAAGGTCACTAATAATTCTGATATTTATGCAGATCTGCAGTAATTGGCTAAGAATAAATCTCCCAACAGTGAGTATCATTCCTAGAAACTGGGCAAAATACCCTAAGAACTATCCCCAAAGAGCCAGTTATCCTTAAAATGCAGTGGAAGACTTCTGATAAGAAAGTATTCTACAAATAGAATTTTGTTGTTGTTCTTTCTTCTTTTTTTGAGACAGGGTCTCGCTCTGTCACCCAGGCTATAGTGCAGTGGCACAGTCTTGGCTCACTGTAGCCTTGACCTCTCAGGTTCAAGCAATCCTCCCACCTTAGCCTCCCAAGTAGCTGGCACTAGAGTCATGCGCCACCACACCTGGTTAATTTTTTTATTTTTTGTGTAGAGATGGAGTCTCACTATGTTTTCCAGGCTAGTATTGAAATCCTGGGCTCACTCCCACCTTGGCCTTCCGAAGTACTGAAACTACAGGTGTCAGCTCTATGCTCGGCCCAAATTTTTCTAATTTAAAATAATTTTCTGATCATTAAATAGTAAGAAATAAAATAAGAAAAAAGTATTCAGGTCCCAAATTCCAAATCTAGTTTTCTCAGTTGCTTTAAAAAATCTCACTTACCCTTCGAGTGTTTTCAATAATTTTGGGATCAGGTTTTCCATAGTTAGGTGGGTTGGCGTATGGGTCATATCCAAGTTTAGCAAGCATAGGAGCAATCACTGCCATGTCTTGCAAAACATCTGGCGGTATCTTCCCAACCCATTTTGATAGAGCTCCTACATTGACTGGTTTGATGACTTGGTCTGTAGATCTCTCCACTCTGAAAACAACAAAATATGAATAAATATTTATTTAAAATTTAGAAAATCATGTTTCAAAACCACTATAAATTATGTTTTCATGATTACCAGTTTTAATTGTCTGGATTACAAAACAATGGAGAAAGAAGGCACTAATCAGGTCTGACACTATTTACAAGAACTTGTTTAAAAAATAATTTAAGATTGACAGAGATTATTGGCAATCTCAGATTTCTAGAAATAGGAAAAAGCATTAGCTGAAACATCTGCATAAAAAGTATTGATACTGTAATTACAACATCCAGGAAAAAATCAGTAACAAAATAAAAACACCGCAGCTTAGGAAAATTACCAGTGAACTTACTTGAAATGCTTACACAAAAAAGACAGACGGATGGCTGGAAAGAGGGGCAAACAGATGGACAGAGCAGTGACAAAGCAAATATAGCAAAATGTTAATAACAGAATCTAGCTGGTGGGCATAAGTCTTTCAGTTTTTTTGTGCATTTAAACTTTTCATAACAAAATGCTGGGGTGAAACTGCCAACCATAAACCACTAAGAATGTAAAATATTCACTCATTCTACTTTCCTGTCGACTTCCTTAGAAATCATATTTTATACAGAAGAAAAAAAAGGGCTGTTTTTGATTTTCAATATTACAGGATTCAATATTACAGAATAAATGTGTTCTACCTCTTGACATAAAAATTTAAGCCTGTAGTGATTCTACTCACTATATTTGACTAAATAGCTAGCAATCTCAGGATAAAACATAGCATGAAATGACATTTGGATTTAAGCTGGACATGAATTAGATTTTGGCCAAATGACTATACAACAGAAATGCTTAAAAGAACTTTTATATCCTAATATATAAAAAGTCATTCAAGCACAGTATTCTAAGAAAAGGTAAATGCTTTTAATTAAGAATATGACCTCTCACTGCAAATAATCATTATCTAATGAGGGATCTCCTAAAAGGGCTCTGCTTCTAAAATAATAGAAAAACAATGACTCTTCCCTGGGATTCTGGGAGGCTACCTGCTCCAGGTTTCCCTCCTGCCTCAAGAGCCACATTCCTTTTTCCCTTTTCAAATATTTCTCCAGGACTCCACTGCTTCCTTCACTCTATCTGTTCTCCCTGTACTGCTTCATCCTTAATGTTCTTTGCTTGACATCCTTAACCTGTGTAAATAATAACATGGTTTGCCCAAGAAAGGTCCAGTTTAAACCTACTGCCCCAGTGTAATTATTAAAAGCACCTGCCATTCACTCCCATAAATATTCAGGAATGAGCCGACAATGCTACATATGTATTGCATATGCCATATTACTTTTCTAAAATCCAAAAATTTCTGAATTCTGAAACACATCTGTGTTAAGTGTTGGCATCACAGATAGAGCCCTGTATGTCATTACTGGGAAGCTGGTCTTACCTTGAAGATAATAAGGAATAAATGAAGGGTTTTAATAACAACTGATATGAACAAAGTATTATTATTAGCATTCAGTGCTGATAACTTATAGGAATCGTAATTGGAGCATGAGGCAAGGAGGGGTGATCAGGAAAATCAGTATACATGCTCAACAACATGTTGGAAGAACATAAATGATTAAGGCTTCAATTAAATAAATTAGAAATCGAGATGAGACAAATTCCAAAGATAATTTTTAAAACTGCTAAGACACTGGGAGACAAAAGTAGGCAGATCATTTGAAGCAGGATCAGCCTGGCCAACATGGCAAAATCCCTACTAAAAATACAAAAATTAGCCAGGTATTGTGGCACATGCCTGTAATCCCAGCTACTTGGGAGGCTGAGGCAGGAGAATCACTTGAACCCAGGGGATGGAATTTGCAGTGAGCCGAGATCACACCACAGCACTCCAGCCTAAACAACAGAGTAAGACTCCATCTTTAAAAAAAAAAAAAAAAAAAGGTAAGACAGTGGCCAATTAGATATGGGAGGTAAAGAAGAAAAGAAAGGAGTCTGTAATTAATTCATATTTGACTTAAAGGACAGATGATGATTGGCTGTCATTCAATAATATAGAAGTATGGAGGAAAAGCATGCAGGTTTTTGATGTTGTTGCTTCCTTTTGTTTGACATGTAGAGGACAATAAAAAAGATGCAAATTAATAGTAATCAGAAGGTTACCAAAAATTTAGAGAAAAAATTCAAGTTGACTAGAATGTAGTAGGTGCTCACTAAACAATGGCTATTATGATTTCACACTGATGATAGCTCATGAGAAAACTGAAAGCCATATTCATCATTATGATTGAATAAACGATTTAAAGATAAAGTATAATCATTTTTTTGTCTGAAAAAGAGCTCGAAAATAAAAAACTTTGGAAAGCCTTTGCCATATAACCACTGAGTTTACGAGATCCACTAGCGGCAAATGCAGTAAGCCATGGCCTCTCAAGGGGAGGAACATGGGAAACCTACACATATCAGTCAGGTGTTTCCCTTTAAGATCAGCAGAAATGACATTTTATACATATCAAGCATAAAATTCAAATTCAGCAATTACTTCTTAAACACCCACTATGTGCCAAGTCAAATCTAATGTTTGATATTAAGGATACAAAGATGGGTGACTAGGCCACAACCTGCCTCTCAAGATGCTCAGAATCCAGCAAGAGAGACAAAGGTACACATGACTAATATACAGCATCATAAATGAAACGACAGAGGTCAGAGACAATATGACAGAAGTAGGCCATTCTTTTCATGGAGTAATAACACATGACTAGGGTACGTTACTAAGCAGCTAAGGCAAGGGTTAGCATCCATGAGTCACAGATTAAATTAAATTGACTCACACTGCCTGTTTTTGTCTGGCCTTCAAGCAAAAAATGGTGTTTACATTTTTAATGTTTTGTTTTAAATAAAAAGATTCGCATTTTATTACACATAAAAATCACGTGAAATTCAAATGTCAATATCCATAAATAAAGTTTACTGAAACACAATCACACTCATTCATGAACATATTGTCTATGGCTGCTCTTGTACTACAATGGCAGAGTTGAATGAGTTGAGTTAGTGAGGAAGAGACTATATGGCTTGTAAAACCTAAAATATTTACTATCTAACCCTTACAAAAAAGCTTTGTCTCCCTGATGTAGAACTGTATCCTAAGGAAACAGGCTTTCTGTGTGTGTGGTCTCAGGTGAGATGTCTTCCTGCCAGAAGGACCACATCAATATTCACAATCATGAGAGAACCTAGTATGGCTGGGTTTTTTTTTTTTTTGACACGGAGTCTCACTCTGTCACCCGGGCTGGAGCGCAGTGGCATGATCTCAGCTCACTGCAATCTCTGCCTCCCGGGCTCAAGTGATTCTCCTGCCTCAGCCTCCCAGGTAGCTGGGATTACAAGCGCACACAACCACACCCAGTTAATTTTTGTATTTTTAGCAGAGACAGGGTTTCACCATGTTGGCCAAGCCGTTCTCTAACTCCTGACCTAAGGTGATCTGCCCGCCTCGGCTTCGCAAAGTGCTGGGATTACAGGCATGAGCCATGGTGCCCAGCCACCTGGTATGTTTGGAGAATAACAAGTGAGGAGAGCTAAGGATATACTGAAGCCACTAAGTGAGGAGGATGAAAGGGGACAAAGAAACTAACAAGAGTTTATTCAGTGTTGCATGTATCTAGTTCAAGAAACACCTTCATTCAAGGAAAAGGACAGATCATTAAAATAAAATAGAAAATGAGAACAAGATATGATGTGGTCTCAATCTTCAAGGAGGTCACAATCTGGATGGGGAGTCACACAAACATTACACATTTAAACTTGCAGAGTTGCCTCTTAGTCCTGCATCAGCTCTCTGGGCTCCACTGTTCCCTCTTTCCATGGGTTCTAGTTATTTAGTTTATCTTTTTCTAAGAGGCAGCAGAGCGCAGTGGGGGAAACGCAGACCTAGAAGTCGTGTCTGTATGATCCAGCTTTGTAATCCAAGAAAAACTCTGATCCTAAGAGATTGGGGATAATGACCACTAACAGGCAGAGACACTATTTCCAAAACATTTTCAAAGCAGGTGTTGACAACTATTGCTCAAATCTGGCCTGCCGCCTTTTATGTAAATAAAGTTCTACTAGAACAGAACCACGGCCATTGTTCCTATACTGCCAAAGGCTGCTTTTCCTTTATAACAGAAGAGCTCAATGCTGACAACAGAAATCATATGGCCTTCAAAGCTAAAACTATCTGGCCCCTTAGAAAAACAGTTTGCCAACTTTTGTTCAAAAGGAGTAGAGGGAAATGGGCCTGGGACTGAGAGCCTCATTTTCTTTTCTCGATAATAACCTGCAGGCTGCATGGAGCTCATTAAATCTCCCCTATTCCTTCAGTCCTTCCAGAATTAACCAACACTTGCACCTAAAGCATACTAGGGTATGAACTAGATACCATTCTATGCTCCTTTAGCTTACTGGGACCCCAAAACATAGTATCTGATAAACTGGTACATCTCAACACACACAGCCCATGCACAGTGAGATGAGATATCTGTGACTCAGAAAGTTCTCTCCAGTCCCAAGTGCCCAGGCTTCCTTCCCTCTGTGGCAGTCACAGTGACAGCAACTCCTCCTCAAGGAATGGGGTCTATGCCAAAGTCTCAAATGACTGAGGTGAATATAATCCTCCATGACATTCATGTTAAGCATGGATCTTCCACGAGACTCAGTTAAATACTACGGCCAGGCTGACTGACAAACCACAGTTCTGAATTATGATACGCAGCAACTACTACAAGAAACCAAATTCTCCAGATTAAAGCATAGGAGCTGGAACAGACATGTAAAAAGGAGTGAGTGAAAGAGTACATAATCCTAGTGCCTGGGTTTATTACAATTAAAAAACATGTAATGAAACACCATTAAAAACCATGTTTTCAAAGACTTTCACTATTAGAAAATGCTCAGGTCATGTCTTGTGAAAGAAAATTTTTACATGTATATATAATAGAAATTCCATTTTATAAAAATGTGTTCCACAGACCAATAATGAGTTCCTAAATTGAATTAGTACTAAAAAACCTACCAATCAGAAAAAGCTCTAGACCAGAGGGATTCACAGCCAAATTTTATCAGATGTATAAAGAAGAGCTCACACCAAACCTACTGAAACTACTGTCAGAAATTCAGGAAGAGGGACTTCTCCCCAACTTACTCTATGAGGTCAGCATTAATCTGATACCAAAACCCAGCAGAGACACAACAAAAAAAGAAAATTTCGGGCCAATATTCCTGATGAACGTAGATGCAAAAATTCTCCACAAAATGCCAGGAAACAGAAACTAGAAGCACACTGAAAAGCTAATCCACCACAATCAAGCAGACTTTATCCCTGGGATGCAAGGTTGGTTCAACATACACAAACCAATAAAGGTGATTCGTCACATAAACAGGACTAAAGACAAAAACTGTATGATCATCTCAATAGACACAGAAAATGCTTTCAATAAAATTCAACATCCCTTCATGTTAAAAACCCTCAACAAACTAGGCACCAAAGGAACACACTTCAAAATAATAAGTGGTATCTATGACAAACCTATAGCCAACATCATACTGAATGTTCTGGAGGGCCCAAAGATGTGGAAATAATGTATTTGTAAGAATTATATTAAACAATCTTTATTTGATAAATTATACCTTGCAATCCTAATGCTATCTATCAAATTTCAGTAAGAGCAATTTCAGCGTCAAGTAATGAACAGTAGCTAAACTAACAAGAGAGGAATCAAAAGTGCTTTAAAGGGAGCAGCACCAGCTGATGTGCTGTTGGAAGCATATTATACTGGAAGTATTCCCACTGAGAACCAGAATAAGACCAGGATGCCCTCTCTCACCACTCCTACTCAACACAGTACCGGAATTCCTAGAGTAGTAAGAAAAATAAATAAAGACATCCAGGATAAGTGAAAGTCAAACTCTCTTCCATATTTGCAGACAATATGACTTTATACCTAGAAAAGCCCATAGTCTCTGCCCAAAAGCTTCTAGATCTGATAAACAACTTCAGCAAAGTTTCAGGATACAAAATCAATGTACAAAAATCAATAGCATTTCTATACACCAACAATATCCAAGCTGAGAGCCAAATCAAGAACAGAATCCCGTTGACAATACCACGAAAACTTGAACCGTGTGTGTCAGACCCATGACCTACAAGAAAACAGCCTAAGATCTGGCCCAGGAATTGGAGAAAGACATTTCCACTTTTTAGGGGAAGATCCTCTTCTATGAGAAAACGGCCCAAGAAGGCTGGATGGCTGCTGCATCCACTGAGCAAGTGCTCTAGGTGCTCTGGAAAGAAAATGACAACAGGCAGAAGCTGGATGACTACAAGGTCAAGTTCCAGCCTTTCCCAAGCTGCCCTTCAGTGCCTGGATTTCTGTCTGCAGCCCACAAGGGCCCAGAAGTGCTAAGGGGACAGGAGGGAGGCAGGCCACAATGTGAGGGCTTGGGTCCAGAGCACATGCCGCTTTGATTGTTTTCCTTGTAGCAGAGTCCTGAATGTTCAGAGCCTTGGCAGCACATCAGCTGGTGCTGCTCCCTTTAAAGCCTTTTTGATTGATCTCTTGTTGGTTTAGCTACTATTCCTTCATTGATGCTAAAATTGCTGTTACTGAAGTTTGATAGATAGCATTAGGATTGTAAAGTACTATTTATCAAATAAAGATTGTTTAATATAATTCTTATAAAGACATTATTTCCACATCTCTGGACCCTCCAGAATTATATAGAATAAGTATTATATTTTCATTTAGAGAAAGGACCTCTCTTATCCCAACATTATTGTGTTTGACATGGATAGAAAGGTTTAAAACAAAGACCATTTCTGATCTATGAGCTGTTATTAGAAAACGGTACAGTAAATTGGCTGGAATAAACTTTGGTTTTAAAACAAAACAAAGTAAAACAGAAAAAGAAAAGGGTATGCTTATACACTGCTGGTGGGAATACAAGTTAGTTTAGCCACAGTGGAGAGCAGTTTGGAGATTTCTCAAAGAACTTAGAACTACCATTAGACCCAGCAATGCTCTTACTGGGTGTATACCGAAAGGAATATAAATCATTCTACTGTAAAGACATGTGTACCTGTATGTTCATTGCAGCACTGATCACAATAGCTAAGACATGGAATCAACCCAAATGTCCACAATAGTGGACTGGATGATGAAAATGTGGTACAAATACACCATGGAATACTACACAGCTATAAAAAAAAGAATAAAATCATGTCCTTTGCAGCAACATGGATGGAGTTGCAGACCATTATCCTAAGCGAATTAATGCAGGAAGAGAAAACCAAATACTGCATGTTCTCACTTATTAAGTGCTAGCTAAACATTGAGTACACATACAAAGGAGGGAACAACAGACGCTGGGGCCTACTTAAGGGTGGAAGGTGGGAGGAAGGTGAGGATCGAAATACTACCCATAGAGTACCATGCTTATTACCTGGGTGACGAAACCATCTGTACACCAAACCCCCATGACAGACAATTTGCCTGTAGCAAACCTGCACATGTATTCCCTAAACCTGAAAGTTGGAAAGAAAAAAAACAGTGTTCTAAATGCATATTATATGCATGTTTAGAATCATATCAGAATGTTTACAATGAGAGTGGTCGGATGAAGCATGATTCTTATTTTATTTTCTTACCTAACTTTTCCATATTTTCCAATGTTCTGTGATAAACAATGTCTTTCTTTTTTTACCTCAAGCTAAAAGACGTTGAGAAAATGATACATAAATCATAATTTCAAAAATTTAGAAATAAAGTTATAGAGCTCAGGAAATTAGAAATGAAAGGAAAAATCATTACAGAAATAAACTAGAAGGAAGACAAGAGATGAACAAATACAAGAGAATCTTAAAATAAATTAAAAGTGAAATAGAATGCCTTCAAAGATTTAAAAGCTTTCTAATTTAAAATAATTGAAAATAGAAGAAATACTAGTTGGGCATGATGGCATGTGCCTCAGGGTTGGATCATCATGAGAGGCTGAGACAGGAGAACCATTTGAACCCGGGAGGCAGAGGTTGCAGGGAGCCAAGATCAACCACTGCACTCCAGCCTGGGGAACAGAGTGAGACTCTGTCTCGAAAAAATACATGTATGTAGGAGAAATATTTTAAAAATTTAAAAACATGCCTGTAGTCCCAGCTACTTGGGAGGCTGAGGCAGAAGTGTCACTTGAATCCAAGAGGCAGAGGTTGCAGTGAGCCGAGATTATGTCACTGAATTCCAGCCTGATGGACAAAAGGAAACTCCATCTTAATTAAAAAAAA
>NW_016108107.1:202420-203849 GCF_001604975.1 Cebus imitator | reverse complement strand
AGGGAGTTTTTGAAGAAGAGAAAGTTATGGAAAATAGCATATACTAAAAACCAAAATTTTTAAAAATATTCTTTAAAAAAGGTTTTTTAACGTATATATTGACAGAACACACGGTACACCTGAGAATATCTGCGTTATAATGACCAGCATAACATATTCTAGTAAAGATATTGTACTTTAAAGAAAAAATATTTGAGTATCTAGGCAAAGTGTGCAACTGACTTACAGGAGAAGAAAATTAGATAATCAGACTTTTCAACATCAATACTTTTTTAAAAAATAGTTTTTTAAACTGATGAATATACAACATAATATTTTAAAATATGTACACATGGTAAAATGGCTCAATAAAGCTAATTAACATGTGCATTGCCTCACATAATCACTTTTTTTGTCATGAGAACATTTAAAATCTAGTCTCTAAGCAATTTTCAAGTATAGAATACACTGTTATTAACTATAGTCACCACAGTATACATCTCTTGAACTTATTCTTTGTGTCGAGATGAAATTTTTATCCTTTAAATCAACATCTCTAATTCCCACTCCTCTAACCTCCAGGCCCTGGTAACCACCATTCTACTCTTGCTTCTATGAATTTGACTTTTTTAGGTTCCAAAAAGAAGCGAGATCCCAACTATTTGTCTTTCCATGCCTAGCTTATTTCATTTACAATAATGGTCTGCAGGTTTATTAACGTTGTAAATAACAAGATTTCCTTCTTTTAAAAGGCTAAAAAATATTCCATTGTGCATATGTGCCACATTTTCTTCATGCAGTCATCTGTGAATGGACACTTAGGTTGATATCTTGGCTACTGTGAATGCTGCTGCAATGAACATGGGAGAGCAGGTATCTCTTCCACATACTGATTTCAACTCCTTTGGATATAAACCTGGAAGTGGGACTGCTGGATCACAGGGTAATTCTATTTTCAATCTTTTGAGGAATCTCCATGTTGTTTTCCACAATGGCTGTACGAAGTTACAGTCTCACCAACAATGTATAGGTTTCCTTTTCACCAACAGTGTACAGGTTTCCCTTCTGACCAGCAGGTTACAGGTTACCCTTCTGACCAGCAGTGTACAGGTTTCCCTTGTCACCAGCAGTGTACAGGTTTCCCTTCTGACCAGCAGTGTACAGGTTTCCCTTCTGACCAACAGTGTACAGGTTTCCCTTGTCACCAGCAGCGTACAGGTTTCCCTTATGACCAGCAGCGTACAGGTTTCCCTTCTGACCAGCAGTGTACAGGTTGCCCTTCTGACCAGCAGGTAACAGGTTACCCTTCTGACCAGCAGCGTACAGGTTTCCCTTGTCACCAGCAGTGTACAGGTTTCCCTTCTGACCAACAGTGTACAGGTTTCCCTTCTGACCAGCAGTGTACAGGTTTCCCTTGTCACCAGCAGTGTACAGGTTTCCCTTCTGACCA
>NW_016108107.1:200355-201774 GCF_001604975.1 Cebus imitator | reverse complement strand
TTTTCAGGTTTTACATTTAAACCTTTTATCCATTTTGAGGCCAGATGCAGGTGGCTCACACCTGTAATCCCCAGCACTTTGGGAGGCCAAAGCAGGTGGATCACTTAAGGTCAGAAGTTCAAGACCAGCCTGGCCAACACGGTGAAACCCCATCTCTAAAATAAAAAAGAAAAAAAAAAATTAGCTGGGTGTAGTGGCGCATGCCTGTAGTCCCAGCTACTTGGGAGGCTAAGGTGTGAGAATCACTTGAGCCCAGGAGGCAGAGGTTGTGATCAGCTGAGAACACACCCCTGCACTCCAGCCTGGGTGACAGTGAGACCCTGTTTCAAAAAAAAAATTTTTTTTTTTTTCCGAGATAAAACTTTGATTCATTTTGAGCTAATTGTTGTATATGATGTGAGGTAAGAGTCTAACTTCATTCTTCTCATGTAGATATCCAGTTTTCCCAACATTATTTAAGAGACTCTCCTTTCCCTATTGCATATTCTTGGCACCTTTGTTGAAGATCAACTGACCATAAATGTGTGGGTTTATTTCTGGGGCTCTCTATTCAGTTCCATCGGTTTATATGTCTGTTTTTATGCCAATACCATGCTATTCTGATTACTATAGCTTTGTAGTATTTTTTTTTCTTTTTTTTTTGAAATGGAGTCTCACTCTGTCGCCCAGGCTGGAGTGCAATGGTGCCATCTTGGCTCACTGCAACCTCTGCCTTCCAGGTTCAAGCATTTCTCCTGCCTCAGCCTCACAAGTAGCTGGGATTACAGGCACCCACCACCATGTCCGGCTAATTTTTTTGTATTTTTACTAGAGACGGGGGGGTTTTACCATCTTGACCAGGCTGGTCTTGAACTCCTGACCTCAGGATCCACCCGCCTCAGCCTCCCAAAGTACTGGGATTACAGGTGTGAGCCATTGCACCCGGCCAGCTTTGTAGTATATTTTGAAGTCAAATACTGTGATGTGTCCAGCTTCGTTCTTTTCTATCAAAACTGCTTTGACTATTTGGGGCCTTTTGTGGTTCCATATAAATTTCAGAAGTGTTTTTTTTTCCATTCCTATGAAAATGTCATTGAATTTTTGATAGGGATGGTACTAAAATCTATAGATCTTTTTAGGTAGTGTGACCATTTTAACAATATTAACTCTTCCAATCCATGAATACAGGATATTTTTCCATTTATTTGTGTGTTCTTCGATTTCTTTCATCAGTGTTCTATAGTTCTTTGTGTACAAGTCTTTTGCCTCCTTGATTAAATTTATTCATAAGTTTTTTTCTTTTTTTGGTAACTATTGTGAATGAGATTGTTTTCATAATTTCTTTATTGGACTGTTCATTGTTCGTGTCTAAAAACACCACTAATTTTTGAATGTTGACTTTGTATCTTGAAATGTTACTGAATTTTTTTTTTTTTTTTT
>NW_016108107.1:167123-200215 GCF_001604975.1 Cebus imitator | reverse complement strand
GGTTTCACCATGTTGACCAGGATGGTCTCGATCTCTTGACCTTGTGATCCACCCGCCTCGGCCTCCCAAAGTGCTGGGATTACAGGCTTGAGCCACCGCGCCCGGCCGAAATGTTACTGAATTTATTTACTAGTTTTAATGATTTTTGGTGGAGTCTTTAGGACTTTCTATATATAAGATAATGTAATCAGCAAACAGAGACAATTTAGTTTCTTCCTTTCTGATGTGGGCGCCCCTTTTATTTCTATCTCTTGATTAATTGCTCTGGCTACGACTCCAGTATTACATTAAATAGAAGTGATGAGAGTAAGGCTAGGCACAGTGGTTCATACACGTAATCCCAGCGCATTGGGAGGGCGAGGTTGGGGGGACTGCTTGAGCCTAGGAGTTTGAAACCAGCGGGCGACATGGCAAAACCTCATCTCTACAAAAAACACAAAAATTAGCCAGGCATGGTGGGCATGTGTCTATAGTCCCAGCTACTTAGGAGGCTGAGGTGGGAGGGCTGCTTGAGCCCAGGAGAAGGAGATGGCAGTGAGCTGTGATTGCACTACTGTCTTCCAACCTGGGCAACAGAGTGAAACCCTGTCTCAAAAAAAAAAAAAAAAAAAATGGGGTGAGAGTGGGCATTCTGTCTTATTCCTGATCTAATAAGAAAAGCTTTCGACTTTGCACTGCTGAGGATGATGTTAGCTGTGGGCTTATGATACACAGCCTTGATTGTGTTGACATACCTTCCTTCTGTACCTAATTTGGTTGAGGTTTTTTATCATGAAAGATGCTGAATAGTCAAATGCCTTTTCTGCATCTATTGAGATGATCATATAATTTTTGTCCTTCATTCTGTAAATGTGGTATATCACAGTTATTAATTTGCATTTTGGGGGGGGAGGGGAACAGAGTTTTGCTCTTATTGCCCAGGCTGGAGTACAACAGCAAGACCTTAGCTCACCGCAACCTCCTTCTCCTGGGTTGAAGTGATTCTCCTGCCTCAGCCTCCCAAGTAGCTGGGATTACAGGCATGTGCCACCACGCCTGGCTATTTTTTTACTTTTAGGAGAGACGGGGTTTCACCATGTTGGTCAGGCTGGTCTCAAACCCCCGACCTCAGGTGACGCACCCGCCTCAGCCTCCTAAAGTGCTGGGATTACAGGCATGAGCCACTGTATCCGGCCTCATTTGGATTATTCTGGACCACCTTTGTATCCCAAATATAAGTCCCACTTGATCATGGTGAATAATCCTTATAAATGTGCCGAAGAATTTTGTTTCCTCATATTTTGTTGAGGATTTTTACATCTACATTCACCAGGAATACTAGCTTATAATTTTCTTTTCTTGTAGAATATCTATACTTTTTTTCCCCAGAAGAAATAGAACAATCTATTTAATATACATATGGAAGAAAAATGAGCCAAGAATCTCATATCCAGGAAAAATGACTTGTAAAAGTATAAAAGGCACAGAGCAGCTGTTATCAAAATGACAAACTCAGAGAATATTGTTCCCACAGACACTTCCTAAAGAATCTACTAGAGGGTATGTTGGCAAACTTTTTCTGTAAAGGACTAGATAACAAATAGTTTGGGCTCTATAATCCAAAAAAGAGTCTGTTGCATATTCTCTTTCTACAATTTTTACAACCCTTTAAAAATTTCCTAAAATGAAAAAACAAATTCCTAAAATGTAGAAATGAATGGCTAAAGAAATGGTGATACACATACAATATGGATATGCATATATACATGTATATGGATTAATATATACACTCACACAATGAAATATAGCAGCCTATAAAAAGGAGACACTGCCATTTGCCAACAGCAACCTGGAGGACATAAGCTAAGTGAAATAAGTCAGACACAGAAAGACAAATACTGTATGATCTCACTTATATGCAGAGTCTAAAAAAGTCAAACACATCAAAGCAGAGTAGAACGGTGGTTGCCGGGGCAGGAATGGGAGGAAATAGGGAGATGTAGGTCAAAGGGTACTAACTTGCCCTTATATAAAATAAGCAGGCCAGGCACAGTGGCTCACGCCTGTAATCCCAACACTTTGGGAAGCTGAGGCAGGTAGATCACCTGAGGTCAGGAGTTTGAGACCAGCCTGGCCAACATGGTGAAACCCTGTCTCTACTAAAAATATAAAAAAATTAGCCAAGCACGGTGTTGCATGCCCGTAATCCCAGCTACTTGGGAGACTAATGCAGGAGAATCACATGAACCCAGGAGGTGGAGGTTGCAGTAAGCCGAGGTTGCGCCACTATACTCAGCCTGGGGTGACTCTGTCTCAAAAATAAATAAATAAACAAATAAATCTAGAGAACTAATGTATAGCATAGAGATTTTATATATATATATATATATATATATATAGAGAGAGAGAGAGAGAGAGAGAGAGAAAATAATAGAATACAGTATAGTAAAAATTTGCTAAGCTGTTAGGTCCTCTTACACAAAAGGGGTGACTACGTCTACTGACAAACATGTTAATTTCCTGACTCTAGCAGTCATTTCACTATGTATATATCTAGCAAGACATCATTTGTATACCTTAAATATATACAAACAAAATTTTTTAATGTAAAATTTGTAAAAAACATTCTTAGCCCACAGTTCTTACAAAAACAGGTAGAAGATCATAATTTGCCAACTCCTATACTAGAAAACGAGCTTCAGAGAAGCAAAATGATTAGAGGGGCACTGACAAAGAACTGCAATGATATCAAGTAAATAAAATATTAAGTAAATCTATGGAAATAAAATTAGTTAAAAGTGACACAGTGTGTAAGTGTACTCTGATTATGTAGATACCATTTTTTTTTTTTTAAATACAGGAGAAGATGAGAGAGAGCATATGCAAAGAATTAGTTTTTTTAGCTGTTCTCATTAATCTTAATGGTGGTGATAGTATAATGTTTGGGAAAGGAAAGGAATAATTATATGATAGGCTATTCCTATCACCCCCGTGTCCTTCAGAACAATGATTCTCAGTGTGAAGAAAGGTGATATGGATTTAATATAGAACCCTATAGCTCCACTTTTGTTGTTGCGTGTTTTTGTTTTTTTGAGATGGGGTCTCGCTACACTGCCGAGGCTGGCCTCAAATGCCTGGGCTCAAGCAATTCTCCCGCCTCAGTCACCCAAGTAGTTGGGACTACAGGCATTTGCAGCTGCACCAGCTAGTCCTGCTTTTGAATAGAAAGTACGAATTCATGAAGTATTTTACTCTCTGTGTGTGTGTGCGTGTGTGTGTGCGCGCACGCGCGCGCACTATAACCACTGAAAAAAGCTTACGCATATTGACTACCCCAGCAATGAACATCCCTCTGATCAGATAGCAGTCTTGAAAAAATATTTTCTACTAAATCAAAGGGCATCTTGAAGAAATGACTGATCACTGAGCTGAGCTGAGCCTGTCTGTACTATCTTGTCACACCAGATCCTGTCTTATCAGATAGCAAGGAAGCTATCAGACACAACTGAGGTCACAACAAAAGTACTCAGGAGCCAATGTGTAGAAGCATCTAGTGGCCAGAGAAGAAACAATTTGAACTCAATAAAAATGCTAACTGTAATACCTAGAAATATTTAAAACTGGTCTCTTGGAAAGGTAAGAAATCAAACCATTATCTTGAAAACTGGCCAAAAAAAAAAAGTAAAAGAATCAAGTTTTTATCATGTTTTTCATATATGAAAAGCTGTAACCCTGGGCAACCAAAAAGTATAGCGGCAAGGATGTGTCTCTTCATAAAATTGTTCCAACTAAGATACAGAAAAGCAATCAGAATTAGAATATCAACATTTTACAAGATCCAACAAATTGATGAATCTAGGCACTGAGGATCAATGGCTGCTGAAATCACAAGAAAAATGACAACCACACATAACGTACAGCCTTACCAAGTAAGACCTTGAGTGTGATTAAGCCTCTGGATTCAGCTTAATCACACTCAAGGTCTAATTTACATGAAGTACAGAATTCGGAAGAACATACTGGAAAATCAGCAATTCGATTGCAAAACTGCACGATTTTCCAATCAGCAAAATTCAGATTGTGAATACCTTACAGGCTAAATAGCTTGGGTTCTTCAAAAAATAGTGTATGGTAAAGAAAGGAACAGAGTATTTGGAAATCTGTTGATTGAAAGAAAAAGAAGACTTGTCAAATTATTTTTAATGAGTAAGACTAAGCGACAATGTCTAGGGATGCACCTTGGGTAATATAAGTAAAAAGAAGCAGAATAAGTGATTTCTAAAGGTGCCAGGATAGTGGACAGTTTCGGAGGAGAGGAAGGGACTTGGTTTGGGACAGGGGATATGAAAAAGTTTCTGGAGTGACTGATGATAGCTCTATTTCTTGACATGGGTGATAGTTATTAGAGTATTTGCCTTATAAAAATTCATTAAGGTAATTTTTTAAAGTGTCATTACAGTGATCTACAAGGCCCTCCATACTGACCTTCACACACTTCCTCCTTCACTCTTTCCCAGGCCTACTGATGTCTTGGTCCTTGACTAGGTCAGGTATGGTCTCTTGCTAGCTACTTTACTGTGACTCTTCACTCTGCCTGGAGCACTCTTGCCTTGGTTAACTCCCTCACCTCCTTTGAGACTTTGCTCACGTTATCACCTTCTCAATGAGACTACTAACTTTATATTACAATCTGACCTTCAAAATCCTCTGGCCCCTGGCCCCCTTTATTTTCCTCTGTTTTTCCTTTTTTCCATTATAACCTTCTAATATGCTGTATGTCTTTGTTTACTATGTTTTTGTCTCCTCCCATGAGATTGCAGGATACATGATAGTGGAATTTTTGCCTGTTCTGTTCGTTCACTTGCTCTCCTACAGTTCTTTACTGAAGTATCACCTTAACAATGGGTCCTTCCCTGGCAATTCCTACATCCCAGCTCTTGGCAACCTCCTACTCCCTGCTTTATTTATTTCATAGCACTTATTACCATCTGACAAACTAGACATTTAACTCGTCCTTTTTGTTTTAAATGAGATGGCTCTACATGTTTTGTCTGTTTTGTTAACTGCGGGAACACTACTGGGCATGTAATGGGTGCTCAGTAAAAACATGTTGAGTACACAGTCTTTAATATATCTAGGTAGCTTTTTTCCTGTTCCTTCTTAAGACCTTTTATTACGAATGACAACTGAATTTTACCAAGAGCCTTTTCAGCACTGAATGATATGATCATATGCTCTTCTCCCCATGATTTACTGATGCAGTAAATTCTGTTGATAGATTTTTCTAGTAGTGAACTATTCTTTTATTGCTGAAATAAAAACCATTTGGTCATAAAAACTTATCAATCTTTGCTACACTCCTGAATTCTATTTACTGGTATTTTATTTATGGTTTTAGCATCTGTATGCGTAAGAAACCTAAAGTGTTTTTTTATGTAATTTCTATTGGGTTTTGTCATTAAATCATAGCTTCCTAAAATGAATGGGGAATTTTCCATCTTTTCCTATGAGTCAAAATAGCTTACATAGCATTGGACTCATCTGTTCTTTACTGATTAGAAATAATTCAGTTGTGTGTCATCTCTTCCTATTTAAATATCTCTTAATCATCTTTTAGTCATTTTGATGCTAATCAACCTACTTAAGTTCTCCAACTATCTTGAAAAATCAGATATTGTTTCTAGACTTTCAAATGTATTCCAAATGTACTTTCACGTATTCTCGTATCATTTTTTTAAAAAAACGTCTTTTGGCTGGGTGTGGTGGCTCATGCCTGTAAGGAGGCCAAGGTGGGTGGATCATCTGAGGTCAGGAGTTCGAGACCAACCTGGCTAACATGGTGAAACGTCATCTCTACTAAAACTACAAAAATTAGCCTGCTGTGGTGGTGCACGCCTATAATCCCAGCTACTCAGGAGGCTAAGGCAGAAGAATCACTTGGACCTAGGAGGCAAAAGTTGCAGTGAGCTGAGAACACACCACTGAACTCCAGCCTGGGCAACAGAGTAAGACTGTCTTAAAAAAGAAAAAAAATTCGTTTATAGCTGTGATTATTTCCCCTTCCTCATCCTTTATGATACATGCTTTTATTTTTATCAGTATTGCAAAGGGTTTACAGTTTTACTGACCGTTCCAAAGAAATGATTTTCGTTTTTATTTATCCTATTTTTCTCTATTTTATTAATTTCAGCTTTGATCTGTATTGACTTTAAGGCTCAATGCCCTGACTCCTTTCTGTAAGACATCATTCCCCTGTCTTACAATCCCCTATGTTTCGATCTATTTCTTATTCTGTTCTTTGCCACTGAGTAAGACACATCAACCTTGATTCATAAAAGTAGATTTCATTACTAAAGTGCTGTGGAAGGTCTCATTAGAAAATGCAAAAGGGGTATCAACAGCAGCATTAAACCAGAGGTTTCATAAGGCATGTAGAGTTGAAGGCTAAACTATGGCATAGTTTAAAAAGTGGGCACCTTGGCCGGGCGCAATGGCTAACGCCTATAATCCCAGCACTTTGGGAGTCCAAGGGGGGCAGATCACGAGGTCAGGAGATCGAGACCAACCTGGCCAACATGGTGAAACCCCATCTATTCTAAAAATACAAAAAAATTAGCTGGGCGTGGTGGCACATGCCTGCAGTCCCAGCTACTCGGGAGGCTGAGGCAGAATTACTTGAACCCAGGAGGTGGACATTGCACTGAGCCAAGATCGCCCCATTGCACTACAGCCGGGGTGACAGTGCAAGACTCTGTCTCAAAAAAAAAAAAAATTAGCCAGGCATGGTAGCACATACCTGTAATCTCAACTACTTGGAAGGCTGAGGCAGGAGAATTACTTGAGCCTGATAAGAGAAGGTTGCAATGAGCCGAGATTGCACCATTGTACTCCAGCCTGGGTGACAGAGGGAAACTCTATCTCACAAAAAAAAAAAAAGAAAAAGAAGCTTCCTAATGTAACCTCACTGCTACATGAATAATATGTGTATGCATTCCTGCCACACCCCTCTCCCAATATATGTTCCATAAGGGCAGGAATTTTTGTTCTGTCTGCTGCTGTATCTTAAGTGCCCAGGATGGTTCTAGATACATAACCGGAGCTCAACAAACATTTGTTGAATAACTGAATAACCGCAGAAAGCTGTTTCTAATTCTTCAGATAAAATCAGCATTTCTAGCTTCAGATTAATAGTTACCATAAGGTAAAAAAAAAAAAAAAAAATCTCTCTCCTCCATTGTTTACCCTTTCGCTCCCCCATGTCTCGGTCATATCTCAGTATTTATTTTGCAATTGGGAATGAAAGCAGCTCTGTTGCAGTTTTATCTCTAGTTGTTTTATTTTCTCTGTGTAGCAACATCTTGGTGTTTGGCCAGTCCTGCATTCTTTACAAGAACAAATCTTAATTTTTTATGGCCTACAGATAGTTGCAAAAACACTGACATTTCATTTCTCAAAAGTCCTCTTACTGACTCATCCTGCTGTGGTCCTGCAGCATGAAATAACAGAACCAATTTGGTTAAATGTTGCTAATAATTACCCTAAGTGCATTCCAGACTTCAAGAATAACATGCATGACCAAATGTTTAAATACTGGCTAAAATGCAATTGGTTAATCAACAGACTCATCAGTAGACCTATTTTTATGTTTATGTCTTAAAAGACAATTTTCTAATATGTTTATATCTTAATTAATGCTTTTAACAGTTACAAATAATGAAACTATAATTGAGTTTCCTTCTAGGATGATTGAACTTTACAATATTATATATCCTTGATTTGAATAATATTGACAGAGCAATCAAGATATTTTTTAGAATCCTAAAAATTATCCTTCGTAATATGGAGTAGACACATATCTTAAAGAACAGCAATACTGTGTGAAGCGTGTAACTCAACATTTATGTGCACAGGTATGTAGCTACCATCCAGATAGGGCAGTGATCATTTCTAGCCCTCAGAAGTCTCTTTTGTGTTGCCTCCCAGTCAGTCCCCACAGAATAACCACTATTCTAACTGCTATCACAAAAGACTGGTTTTAGCTCCTTTAGAATTTACAGAAGATAATTGTTTGCATCTGGCTGTATATGCTTAATATAATATTTCTGATATTCAATCATGTTGCATGTATCACTGGTTTCTCTTTATTGGTAAGTAATATCTCATTACATGAATACAACATATTTTATTTACACATCCCCCTGTAATAGGTAGTTGGATCCATTTCTAGCTTTTAGCTATTACTATGAATAGTGCTGCTATAAATATTCTTGTATAAGTTTTTTAGTGTAATTTTTAAAGTGTATAACTTATTTATGTTGGGAATATATGTAGAAGTGGATTTACAGAGTTATAAGCTAGGCATGTTTTGCTAACTAGCCATAATAACATAGTTCCCCAAATGGTTATACCAGTTTAACTCCTACCAACATTATCCTTGCCATTACTCTGTAATGTCCATTCATTTAATACTAACCATTCTGGTGAATATGCAACGGTATCACACTGTGGTTTTAAACTTCATTCCCTATGGACTAATAATACTAGGCCTACTTTTTTTTTTTTTAGTAGTAGAATTAGACTGGTGAAAAGATCTCACCTTGCTACCATGCTTGTCTATCTGGTTGGTTCATAACTTCTCTTTTTGTTGATGTTCTCTACTGGTGAGACATTGTTCTCAAACTTTCTATTAGTTTCTGTTTTTTGTTTTCAAGATATAGTTTCCTTTAGCTCTTGAAGAATTACTTTAAATAGTTAATATAAAGTGTTTGTCTAGAAATTCCAACGTCTGAGCTTCCTGAGGTACAATATCTATTCATGGCTTTTTTCTTGCTCTGTTCCATATCTTACACTTTTTTATTAAATACTAGACATTTTAAAATCTTATAACGTGGCAACTCTGGGAATCAGATTCTCTCCCCTCTCCAGAATTTGTTGTTGCTGCTTATTGTTGTAGTTGTTTCAAGACTTATCAAAACTAATTCTGTAAAATCTGTATTCTTTGTTATGTGCAGTCACTGGAGTCTCTGTTCTGTTAGTTAATGGTCAGCTAACAACTAGACAGACTGCCTTAAATGCTTGGAACCAAAAAATCTCCTAGCCTTTGCAGAAGGGCTCTGGGTGGGTTTGGGATACACCTTCACTACTTAGCCAGGTAGCATCTAACTGTGCCTTAGGCTTCACAGAGCCTCAAGATCAGCCAGAGGTAGAAGTCTTCCTTGGGCATGCGTACAGTCCTTGCCAAGCACATGGCCTTCTACATTCCCGGGAATATGTGAAGTTTTGACAGCCCTCATAGACATCTCATTCCCAATCTTTTCTCCCAGGCTCTTTGGTTAGTCTACTGTTTGCCCCAAATGTTATCTATTGACTCAGGAGGCAATTACTAAATTATCTGTCTATAAATGTTTTTTGATAACTACTGTCCTCCCTGCTCTCAGACCTAGGCAAGCTCTGAGTCAGGAGAAATAAAGACAAGGTTTTTTAGTCATTCTTCAGGGATCCACCACACAAGGCAAAACAAATAATTCCAATGAGGTCTGTTCTGCTGCTCCCTCCAGGATGGGAACACAGGCTGTTATTTCAGCCCCAGCTGACACATGGAACAGGGAATGGGGCTTGGGTATGAGTTTCAGCTTGGGGCTTGGGTACGCTCAGCTGACACATGGAACAGGGAATGGGTCTTGGGTATGAGTTTCAGCCATTTTCTGTGAATAAGCACTCCTCACATTCTTTTCAAGTCTTCAGCTAATTTTTAGAGTTCTGAAAAAGTTGATTCTGATGGGTTTTTCCAGTTCTTCTGTTGCTCTTATGGTAGGGTAAAATTTGACACTTCTTTACTATGGCAGTTTTGCTGATGTCACCAAAAATAGCAAAACTTTTTAAACCACTTGAAATCTCTCTCTCCTAGCTTCCTAATAAATCAATTTATCAAACATCTACTTAGAATTTACAATGCTGCTCAGCCCAAAATCTCCTGAAACTGATAAGCAACTTCAGCAAAGTCTGAGGATACAAAATCAATGTGCAAAAATCACAAGCATTCCTATACACCAATAACAGACTTAAAGAGAGCCAGATCAAGAACAAACTGCCATTCACAATTGCTACAAAGAGAATAAAATACCTGGCAATACAACTAACAAGGAACGTAAAGGACCTCTTCAAGGAGAACTACAAACCACTGCTCAACGAAATAAGAGAGGACACAAACAGATGGAGAAACATTCCATGTTCATGGTGAGGAAGAATCAATACCGTGAAAATGGCCATACTGCCCAAAGTAATTTACAGATTCAACGCTATCCCCATCAAGCTACCAATGACCTTCTTCACAGTACTGGAAAAAAAACACCTTAAACTTGAGATGGAACCAAAAGAGAGCCCACATAGCGAAGTCAATTCTAAGCAAAAAGAACAAAGCGGGAGGCATCACACTACCGGACTTCAAACTATACTACAAGGCTACAGTAATCAAAACAGCATGGTACTGGTACCAAAACAGAGATATAGGCCAATGGAACAGAACAGAGGTCTCAGAGGCAACACAACATATCTACAACCATCCGATCTTTGACAAGCCTGACAAAAACAAGCAATGGGGAAAGGATTGCCTGTTTAATAAACAGTGTTGGGAAAACTGGCTAGCCATGTGCACAAAGCAGAAACTGGACCCCTTCCTGACACCTTACACTAAAATTAACTCCAGATGGGTTAAAGACTTAAACATAAGACATAACACCAGAAAAACCCTAGAAGAAAATCTAGGCAAAACCATTCAGGACATAGGTGTAGGCAAGCACTTCATGACCAAAACACCAAAAGCATTGGCAACAAAAGCCAAAATAGACAAATGGGACCTAATCAAATGCCACAGCTTCTGCACAGCAAAAGAAACACTCATTAGAGTGAATCGGCAACCAACAGAATGGGAAAAAAATTTTGCAGTCTACCCATCTGTCAAAGGGCTGATATCCAGAATTTACAAAGAACTAAAACAGATTTACAAGAAAAAAACAAACAAGCCCATTCAACAGTGGGCGAAGGATATAAACAGACACTTTACAAAAGAAGACATACATGAGGCCAACAAACGTGAAAAAATGCTCATAATTAATGTTCATTAGAGAAATGCAAATCAAAACTACATTGAGATACCATCTCATGCCAGTTAGAATGGCGATCATTAAAAAATCGGGAGACAACAGATGCTGGAGAGGATGTGAAGAAATAGGAACACTTTTACACAGTTGGTGGGAGGGTAAATTAGTTCAACCATTGTGGAAGACAGTGTGGCGATTCCTCAAGGACCTAGAAATAGAAATTCCATTTGACCCAGCAATCCCATTACTGGGTATATATCCAAAGGATTATAAATCATTCTACTCTAAGGACACATGCACATGAATGTTCATTGCAGCACTGTTTAGAATAGCAAAGACCTGGAACCAATCCAAATGCCCATCGATGATAGACTGGACAGGGAAAGTGTGGCACATATACACTATGGAATACTATGCAGCCATCAAAAACGATGAGTTCGTGTCCTTTGCAGGGACATGGATGAACCTGGAAACCATCATTCTCAGCAAACTGACACAAGAACAGAAAATCAAACACTGCATGTTCTCACTCATAGACGGGTGTTGAACAATGAGAACACATGGACACAGGGAGGGCAACATCACACACTGGGGTCTGTTGGGGAGAAACTGGGGAGGGCCAGCGGGGGTTGGGGAGTTGGGGAGAGATAGCATGGGGAGAAATGCCAGATACAGGTGAAGAGGAGGAAGGCAGCAAATCACGCTGCCATTTGTGTACCTATGCAACAATCTTGCATGTTCTTCACATGTACCCCAAAACCTAAAATGCAATTTAAAAAAATGAATTTACAATGGTGTGGCTAAAAAGATATCAATGACAAGGTGCTTGTCCTCAAATAATATGATAAATTCAACAGTATCACATTCCAAATGAAACTGTCAGTAATTATGACACTGGAGTGGGTTCCAGAGGTGCAATTTAAAAAGTGTTCCAGATGGTTCTGAAACTGGTACCCTGCTTGAAGAAATATTGTCTCAGGTTTTTGTCAGCCTATACATACTAGGACTCTATACTGGTAAGCAGCATAAATGTGTTGTTACAGAGAGTAGTACGAGAAACTGAGCAATTAGGACAGGAAAGAGTCACCACTTCAGCAAAACAGAATGTACTAACTGCAGTATGGGGAGAAGAGAGCATAAGACAGCCGTCTTGTGTCTCTGTGCATAAGCAATCTTGATCCTAGTATTAAATTTTGTCAATACTACAAAACAGCTTTGAAATTATTCAGATGCTATGTCCTCAGAGAAACCTTTCCTAGTTCCTATCCAAACTGGCACCCCTACCTTTACCCTAAAATGTTCTTTTTTCCTTTAACCTATTTAACACGGACAATATTTTATTTTATTTATTTATTTATTTATTTATTTTTAATTGAGACAGAGACTCACTCTGTCACCCACGCTGGAGTGCCGTGGAGTAATCTGGGCTCACAACAACCTCTGCCGCCCAGGTTTAAGTGATTCTCATGCCTCAGCTTCCCCAGTAGCTGTGACTACAGGTGCGCACCACCATACCTGGCTAATTTTTTTGTATTTTTAGTAGAGGCAGGGTTTCACCACGTTGGCCAGGCTAGTATCAAACTCGTGACCTCAGGTGATCACCCGCCTCAGCCTCCCAAAGTGCTAGGATTACAGGCATGAGCCACCGCACCCAGCCAGGGATATTTTTAAAAATATCTCCCAACACGTTTCCTTATCAGCAAGCAGATTACTCGTTCCCAGTATCACACCTACCATTATGCCCAAAGAAAAGTGGCAGAGGAAAAGAAAAGTCTACCCAGCCTAGGCTTCTGGTGTATTCATGACATGAGCAGAGAACAGTGGGAAGAAACCAGCAGTGACACAAGTCTGTCCTCATCTCCTCTCTCCAGGATAGAGTTTCAAAAGGGAAAAGGCATGCGGATTGAAGAAAAAGCTAAAAACCAGGCATCTTTGGTCCATTTCCCATTTGGGGTTCTAGGAGGACACTGCTATACAGGATGCCCTTTAATGAAAAGGTGGAGGCTGAATCATCAACATAGAAGGGTTAGGAGGAAGGAGGACATGGATTTAGTTATCCAGAGTTCTCCGACTCCCACAAGGCATAAAAGGCATCCCCGATTTTCTTTATGTCCAATGGAACAAGAGGAAGGGAGTTTGGGGATTCTGCTAACAAAATTACTGAGGTACAGGGTTTTGCCCCAGGGGAGGCAAAGAGTTTCAGTAACTGAGGGCTATAGGTTTTACTGTCCAGGTCCAGAGCTTCAAGAATATGACAGCCAAACCTCAGAGTCAGGATGAATCAACGTGGGGCCAGTGAAGCAGGGAGCACCACTGGGCAATCCACTGACCACTGTTGCAACAGCACTTATCAGCAGGACACAGTGACCAGGTGGAGCGGAATACTATCACCCCAGAGGCCAAGGAAGATTCAGAAAGTACATGCAGCAGCACTTAACAGCAGGACACAGTGACCAGGTGGACAGGAATACTATCACTCCTGAGACCAAGGAGGACTCAGAGAGAGCAGCACAAGACCACACAGTCACCTCATCTTTGTATACACACATCCATATGCCATCTAGGGAACAGATAAGGTTCTCCTGGCATGGACACTAGCGGTAATATATGCAGTTGTGGTAGTAATAGTAAAAATAATAATAGTTAACACATATTTATAGCACTTAGGTGCTATATTAGATACTGTCCTAAGCTTTTTACATATTATTAATGCATTTAAACCTTATTAACAACCCTATGAAGTAAATGCCATTATTAGCACCATTTTATACATGAAGAAAATGAAACATACAATGGCTAAGTATCTGATTCAAGGCCTCACAGTCAGTAACTGTTAAAGCCAAGATTTGAACCCAATATGACAACATATATTTTATGGAAAAATAGATGTATTAAATATATTTTTAAAATATATGAAAATGATAAACAGAATGTCAAGCACACGAAGACTTTCCTAAAGAAATCAGCTGCCCAAAATTTTTTTAAAAATTTAAAGGTGGACACTAATCTATCAAATGATTGTTACTGAACAAAACTGATATACTGGGAAATAAAGCAAACTAGTACATAAGCTTTAAATGTTTCATAAACACAGCCACACAGTGCTGCCCACAGGCGACGAGTTCAGACAATATAAAAGGTTTCAGAAAAAAGTAAAGAGTGCTTATCTTTCAAAAGACCATATTGAAATATCTATAAATGAAAGGCTTCAAAGTAATCCAGTGGGATACTCCAACCTGAAAGAACCAAAAAAAAAAAAAGGACAATATACATACATGCATAACAATTTTCAAGACACTGGATATTAGGGGCAATGAAGAACTGTGTTTCCCTGAGAAATGAGAAACAAAGTGATCCCCATGACTGCCCCAGCTTATTGTCTTGGGAAAATCTCCAGACAACTCTGGATAACTAAATCCATGTCCTGTACCAGGCTGTGGTACAGGAAGGGAGACCCAGGCCAAGCACAGCAGATTCTAAGTTGAGAAATGGAGCTGAAAATCCTAGCTGGAGTTTTCAGGACAGAGAATCAAAGAGGAGAGAGCTATAGAGAGAGAGAATTCTAGAGATGTGCTAAGCAGAAAGAATGAATTTACAGGGAACTGTGCCCAGAACTCACATAGAACAAGGAATAGTGCTTGCTCTTCCCACCCAGAGTGAATAAACTCATAATTTATTGGATATTGGTAGAGTACTCAGCCAGGTCTTGACTCAGTAATGGGGAATAATCAGGCGTAGACTAAGTATTTCTTCAGACTCACCTAACAAATCATAAAGGCAAAATTCCCAAAGATCAAACTGTTCAAGTAAATTAACTGCATCCCAGAACAAGACTCGAGAATATTTGTAGAACTGCAAAAATATCCAGCAAACAAAAACAAAAAACAAACAAAAAGTATCCAGCAACCAGAAAAGTACAATTTATAACACCTGACATCCAATCAAATATTACCAGGCATGCATATAAACAGAGAAATATAACTCATAATAAGAAAATTAATCAATTTCAAATGATACAGATGTTAGAATTCTCAGATGCATTAAAACAGTTATTCCACAGTTTATGGAGTACAGTCATTCAAGTACATGTTGAGCATCCCTAATCCAAAAATCTGAAATGCTCCAAAATACAAAATTTTATGACTTTCACATGACTCTACAAGTGGAAAATTCCACACATAAGTACTTAACACAGACTTTGTTTCATTAACAAAATTATTCAAAATATCGTATAAAATCACCTTGTGGCTGTGTGCATAAGGTGTAATATGAAGCAGAAATGAATTTCATGTTTAAACTTGAGTCCCATTCCCAAGCTATCTAATCATGTAGCTTTTGGAATATGTAAATATTCCAAAATCCAAAATTTGAAACACTTCTGGCCCAAGCATTTTGGATAAGATACTTAACCTGTATTGACATCAGCACTAAAAAGAAATAAACTATCAAGATATGGAGCAAAGTGCATATTACTAAGCAAAAAAGCCCAATCTAAAAAGGTTACACACTGTATGATTCCAACTCTATGACATTCTGGAAAAGGCTAAACTATGGCTAGAGTGAAAGATCAGTGGTTGCCAGGGGTTGGAAAAGGGAAGGATAAACAGGGGAAATACAGAGGATTTTTAGGACAGTGAAAATATTCTGTATGGCACTAAAATGGTAGATATATGGCCTCTATACATTTGTCAAAACCCATAGAATATACATTCTATGAATTGTACATTGTACATTCAATGCCAAAGTGAACCCTAAACTATGGAATTTGGGTTAGAATGTGTCAATATAAATTCATCAATAACAAATATACCAGTAGAATACTGATACTGGGGTAGGCTGTGCATGTGTGTGGGTAAGTCATATATGGGAACTCTCTACACTTTCTGTTCAATTTTGCCATGAATCTTGAACTGCTATAAAAAACAAAGCCTATTTTTGAAAATAAAATTGAAAAAAATCAGTGAACTGTGGAAACATTTCAAACAGTCTTGTATATTTGTAATTGGAGTCCTCAAGGAAAGGAGAAAGAAGGAGAAAAAATTTTTGGAAAAAAACGTATTTTTTTTCCAAATTTTATATAAACTATAAAACTCACTGATCCAAGGAACTCAACATATTTCAAGTAAAAATTACTGATTTCAGACACGCAAGGTTCCACAGATTACTACAGATTCTATGGATTGAAAATTATAGTAAGGATTATGAACAACTTTATACCTGTAAATTCAACAACTTAGAGGAAATGGACAAATTACTTGAAAGACACAAACTACCAAAGCTCATTTAAGAAGAAATAACTTAAATAGACCTATACTGTCTAAAGAAACTAAAACTGTAATTTAAAAACCTTCCATATTTGCAAGAAGAGCATTTACCAAGCTAAACAAAAAAAGAAATCCACACCTATTCACAAAATAAAGTAGTAAAAACAAAAAACACAACAGATAAAGAGCTTAAGATGGTCAGAGAAATGACATATAACAAAGGCCTGACAATTACTGACAGCAGATTTTTCAACAGCAATCTGCAACTAGTGGATGGTGGAATAATATCTTCAAAACACTAAGAGAAAATTATTGCCAAACCAGAATTAAATAGACTTTTTTAATTAAATTAAATAGTTAATTAAATTAAATAGTTTTAATTAAATAGTTCTTTTTAAATTAAATTAAAAAGAACCTAAGACTTAAAGAGGAAAAAAAAAAAAAAAAAAAAAAAAAAAAAAAAAAAAAAAAACTCTGAGAAATATAAAGATCCTTAGAATAAAATTAGAATCCTAAGTCCATACTATGCACAAATGTGAGCAGCAAAAACTCTGGACAAAACCCCTCACTTCAGGCAAAAATCACTGAGAAAGACCACAGCGGTATCAGGAGTGTAACAATCATTCTCATTATTTTTAACACTTTCTCTGAGCTCTTCGCCCTAAGAGGAGTACTAGTCATACAGAAACAGATTGCAGGCAACTAAAACTCTGAAAGAAATCTGAACTCTGGCTAGGATTAACAATGAAAGGAGCCTCTGGGAGCCTGAGAGTATGTGGGAAATCCAGGAAAAGTAAGAGCCAGAGAAAGGGTTTCCCGTAATTTTGCACATGAACCAGCTAGTTCACACATGAGAGAGATTCAGGGAAGTACAGCAAAGGCTCTGAGAATAAATTAAAGTACAAACCATCACTACAGCACCAAACAAACTCATAAATGGTCTGTGGATAGGAAAGACCCAAAGCAGCACAGCACAGTCTTTGAACTAATAATACTGGAAATACTATTCACAGAAGGTGAGAAAACTTGGTTTAGAACCTAACCAGCTTGACTGCCTACCAAAACAAAAACAAAATCAGCATTCTCCCAAGGATTTTAAGAAGACTTGGAGGCACAAAATATAACTCCAAAATCACTTAAATCTAGAGCATCAGGAAAATGTGATCCAAACTTGGGGGAAAAGACAATCAAAAGTAATTTGTAAAGGAAGCACAACTATATAACAAAACCAGACACAGAGTGTAAGAAAAAGGGAAATTATAGGTCAGTATCACTCATGAAACAGATATAAAAACTCTAAACCAAAAATTAGCATACCAAATTCAAAAACAATGATCAGATGATAAATCATGACCAAGTTGGGTTTTTTTCCAAAAATTCAAAGTTAAATAAACATTAGAAAATCTATTAATGTAGCTTACTATATTTGTAGCTTATGATTAAAGAAAGTCAGATGACTACTTCAATTTGCCAAAATACAACCTCTGTGGTGGGGTACTTGTAAAATGGTTCCCAATAATTCTGTCATACAAAGCGCTCTTTAATGAAATTAAGAGTGTGTCTCACAGGTCCTCTCGATTTAACAAGGCCTCTAGGGAGCTTAAGAACATTGTCCCGCCGGGCGCGGTGGCTCACGCCTGTAATCCCAGCACTTTGGGAGGCCGAGGCAGGTGGATCACAAGGTCAAGAGATCAAGACCATCCTGGTCAACATGGTGAAACCCCGTCTCTACTAAAAATACAAAAAATCAGCTGGGCATGGTCGTGCGTGCCTGTAATCCCAGCTACTCAGGAGGCTGAGGCAGGAGAATTGCCTGAACCCAGGAGGCAGAGGCTGCGGTGAGCCGAGATCGCGCCATTGCACTCCAGCCTGGGTAACGAGAGCGAAACTCCATCTCAAAAAAAAAAAAAAAAAAGAACATTGTCCCTCAGCCATCTGAGAAAGGGCACAAAGTAAAGAAGACTGTATCTTAGATCTGTGGGTGTGACTATTACCCAATGGAATGAACGCCAGGGAATTTCACAAAAGACTTACCAAGTTTTTGAGAAAATTATATCAGCAGCAACACTGCCAGGCTGGACCAAAAAAACCCAGCAATAGTACAAAATGAAAAGAGGCCACTAGACTCTCAAAATTCTACTGGCAGGAAGCAGCCTGATAAAACACTACACAGCTGCTAACACATGCAATCCTTCATGAAGAAGGAAGAATAACTCAGAGGTGGAATCAAGAGCCAGGAGAGCAGACCTAAGAACCATAAGTAATTATTCCTAGACCTTGAGACCAATCAAGGAACTGCCAACATTTTCTGGAGTTTCACCTTGTTGGTCAGGCTGGTCTCAAACTCCTAGCCTCAAGTGATCCACCCGCCTCTGCCTCCCAAAGTGGTGGGATTACAAGCGTGACCCACCGCACCCAGCTGGCAACTTATATCTTTAATAACACACTTCTTCATATTGAGTGGAACTGTACTCAAAGAACTATATTTAAGAAACTTCAGCCAGGTGCAGTGGCTCACACCTATAATCCTAGCACTTTGGGAGGCTGAACCCAGGAGTCTGAAACCAGCCTGGGCAACATCCCTATCTCCACTAAAAATAAAAAAAATTAGCCAGTGATATGCAACTGTAATCCCAGCTACTCAGGAGGCTGAGGCAGGAGAATCACTTAAACCCAGGAGGTTGAGGCTTCAGTGAGGCATGATTGCACCACTGCACTCCAGCCCAGCCAACAGAGTGAGACCCTGTCTCAAGAAAAAAAGAAAGAAACTTCACCCACAAACTTCATTCACAACTGGACCTGATTTAGATGACAAAATTCTGGACTTTGAGCTGATACCGTAACGGAATGAGACTTTTGGGGACCTGGGGGAAGGATCAAATTAAGAGGGGTAGATGCAAGAGACATGAGTCACTGGGGACCAGAGGGGACAAGACTGCTTCTAAAATAGCACCTGAGGGTTCCCAACTCCTGATATTCCTACCTTTGTGTAATCCCCTCTACTTGATTTTAGCTGGGCCTACAAATTTGATTCTAATGAATATGGGAAAAGTGACAAGATGTCACTTCAGAGATAAGGCTGCAAAAGATGTTAACTTCCATTTTTTTTTTTTTTTTTAAGAGATGATGTTTCACCTTGTTGGTCAGGTTGGCTTCAAACTCCTGATCTCAGGCGATCTACCCACCTCGGCCTCCCAAAGTGCTGGGATTACAGGCATGAACCACCACCCCCAGCTAATTTTATGTTTTTAGTAGAGATGGGGTTTCTCCATATTGGTCAGGCTGGTCTCGAACTCCCAACCTCAGGTGATCCACCAGCCTCAGCCTCCCAAAGTGCTGGGATTATAGGCATGAGTCACCATACCCAGCCATGAATGACATTTTTAGTTAAATCTAGTTGGTTTGTTTTTAAGCAGAAGAGAATATGACAGTACTACAAGTACAATGACTACTAAGTACAGTTTGGTGCCACTCCCTCGATTTGTGCTAAGGGATCCACAGTTTTATATACCAGCTCTTTTGCACTATCAGCACAAACGTCAACAGAATGAAAATTCAAATAACATCTTAGTATTACTGTGAAAACAGTTTCAACCTTGGACATCTCCTGGGAAGGGCTGAAAGATTTTTCAGGTATGCTGAAACTATAATTTGGGAACCTCTATTTTAGTGACACACAGAGAAGGATTTACACATGAAGTGATGTGATAGCTTGTATTTGTTTTAAAATAATAATTCAGGAGAAGTTGGGAGAAGAAAGGAAGTTAATACTACTGGCCTACAGTGGTTAACTGTTGGTACTGGGGATTCTGCTTACGCTTTTATTTTTTGAAATTCTGCATAATAATAAAATATTGTTTAAGGCATTCCACTTAAAATTTGACTTCGCAACCTTGGGCACAACTGACATTTGGGGCTGGATAAATTCTTTGTTGTAGTAGCTGTCCTATGATTGCAGGATGTTTGGCAATATCATGGCCTCTTTCTATTATAGGCAGGTAGTATCACTTCCAATTCCCCAATTGTGACAACCAAAAAGTCTCCAGACATTGCCAAATGTCCCCTGAGGAGCAAACTGCCCCCACTTAAGAACTACTGTTTTAAACCAAGGTTGTTTATTACTATTAGAAGACCTAGCCTAGGCAAAACCACAAAACATTAGGAAATCTGCAGGATATAGATATACAAAAGTCAATTACGTTTGTATACACCAGCAACTAAAAGAATATTTAAAACCAATACATGGCCTGGTGCAGTGGCTTACACCCGCAATCCCAGCAATTTGGGAGGCTGAGGCAGGCAGATCACCTGAGGTCGAGAGCTCGAGACCAGCCTGACCAACATGGAGAAACTCCGTCTCTACTAAATATACAGAATTAGCTGGGCAAGGTGGTGCATGCCTGTAATCCCAGCTACTTGGGAGGCTGAGGCAGGGGGCTCACTTGAACTCAGGAGGCAGAGGTTGTGATAAGCCAAGATCACACTATTGCACTCCAGCCTAGGCAACAAGAATGAAACTCCGTCTCAAAAAAAACAAAAAACAACCACGTATCTGGCTGGGTGTGCTGGCTCATGCCTATAATCCCAGCATTTTGGAAGGCCAAGGTGGGTGGACCACCTGAGGTCTGGAGTTAGAGACCAGCCTGGCCAACATGGTGAAACCCAGTCTCTACTAAAAATACAAAATTAGCTGGGTATGGTGACTCACACCTGTAATGCCAGCTATTGGGGAGGCTGAGGCAGGAGAATCTCGTGAATCTAGGGGGCAGAGGTTGCAGTGAGCCAAGACTACACCACCGCACTCCACCCTGGGCAACAGAGTGAGACTCCATCTAAATAAATACATAAAATAAACAAATAAATGAAAACAACCCACATATTTACATTACCAATGAAAAGAAGGTACTGAATAAATTTATCAAATAAAGTACGAGACTTTTATGAAGAACATTACAAAACATAATACCATGAAAGGATATTGAAGAAGACCTATGTAAAAGGAGAAGTCTACTGTATTATGGATAGAATGGCTTAACATCATAAAAATGGCAATCCTCCCTCAAGTTACCTACAGATTCAATGTAAATTTACTCTGATTTTTCATGTAATTAGGCAAGTTGATTTTTAAATATATATGGAGGAACAAAGGGCTTTAACACAGCCAAGACATTTGCGGCCGAGCGCGGTGGCTCATGCCTGTAATCCCAGCACTTTGGGAGGCTGAGGCAGGCGGATTACCAGAGGCCGGCAGTTCAAGACCAGCCTGACCAACATGGAGAAAGCCTGTCTCTACTAAAAAATACAAAATTAGCCAGGCACTGTGACACATGCCTATAATCCCAGCTACTCGAGAGGCTGAGGCAGGAGAATCGCTTGAACCCAGGAGGAGAGGCTGCGGTGAGCCAAGATAGCACCACTGCTGACTCCAGCCTGAGCAACAAGAGCAAAACAACATAAAAAAAAAAAAAAAAAAGACATTCCTAAAGAAGAATTAAGCAGGGAGGTTACACTATTCTTTCCTTGTTTTTTCTTCTCCTTTTTGAAACAGTCTCACTGTCCCCCAGGCTGGGGAGCAGTGGTGCAATTTCGGTTCACTGCAACTTCTGCCTCCATTCCCTAGGACTACAGGCACCCGCCACCACACCCAGCTAATTTTTTATTTTTTTGGTAAAGATGGGGTTTCACCGTGTCAGCCAGGCTGGGGTCTAACTCTGACCTCAAGTGATCTGCCCAACTCAGCCTCCCAAAGTGCTAGGATTACAGGCATGAGCTACTGCACCGGGCCAATTCTAAGATATTTTCTAAAACCGTAGTAATTGGAGTGGTATATGGCATGATGATAGACTAAAGAAAGAAAGAGATCTTAGCTAGGTATGGTGGCTCAGGCCTATAATTCCAACACTTTGGGAGCCCGAGGCGGGCAGATCACCTGAGGTTAGGAGATTGAGACCATCCTGGCCAACATGGTGAAACCCCTGGCTCTCATACAAAATGGCACAGTATTTGCATATAACCTACATACATCTTCCTTAATACTTTAAAGCATCTCTAAATTACTTATAATACCTAATATAGTACCCACACATCACTTCATTCAGGTAGAGTCAATGTATATTCAGCATGCAGCAAGTTCAAGTTGTGGTTTTGAGAACTCCATGGAGTTTTTCCCCCTGAATGTTTCTGATGTGAGGTTAGTTGAACCCATGGATGTAGAACCCATGGATACAAAGTGCTGACTGTATTTCCATAGATGGTTCTGGGAAACTGGTCATCTTTATAGAAAAAAATGTGAAAATGAATCTCTACCTCACACAAAAAATAAATTCCATATTGATTAATAAATTCCAGATTAACATGATGACAAATTTAAGTTTTAGAAAAAAAAAAATGGGAAACTACTTTTATGACCTTAGAGTAAGGAAAAATTTCTTTACGAAAAACTCTAAAGAAAAAGATTAATAAATATAAGTTTAAAACTTACATTCATCAAAAGATTTTTTTTAATTCTATTAAAGTGATAGCATTGGCAAAAAAGATATCAAAACGGAAGTTAAAAGATAACTATTAAGAGAAGCAATTTGCAACATATAGATCAGACTAACACTATAAAAACAATAAAAAACCACCCATTAAAACATGGGCAAAGATCATAAACAGGCGTTTCACAGAAGGGAAATACAAATGGCCAATGAAAATATAAGATGCCCAAACTCACTGTTAAAGAAGTACAAATTAAATCATAATAAGGTGCCACCTCAACTGGAAAAAAAAGGAAAAAAGAAAAAAAGCCAGGCTGGTGAGGATAAGGACCACTGGGAATTTTTTTATTTTTTTTGAGGCGGAGTCTTGCTGTGTCGCCCAGGATGGAGTGCAGTGGTGCAGTCTCGGCTCACTGCAACCTCCATCCAAAGGGTTGAAGCAATTCTCCTGCCTCACCCTTCAAGTAGCTGGGATTACAGGCGTGTGCCACCATACCCAGCTACTTTTCGTACTTTTGGTGAGACAGGGTTTCGCCACGTTGACCAGACTGGTCTCAAACTCCTGACCTCAGAAAATCTGCCCACCTTGGGCTCCCAAACTGCTGGGATTACAGGTGTGAGCCACCGCATCCAGCCCGGGAATTTTATACTCTGATGGTGGAAGTATAAACTAGTGCAAACTCTCTAAAAGTTAATTTGGCATTACCTAAAAAAGTGGAAGATGCACACTGCTCATAATCCAGCTACTCTAATCCAAAGTATATATCTTAGAGAAACTCTTGAAGAAAACATCTTCAAAAATGTGCACAGCTCCAAACTAAAAACAATCCAAATCTTCATCAATAGTAAAAATGTATAATCTATATTATACCAGAGAATAGTATTTTGGCAATTAAAACTGATGATACAGCTATATACCACAACACAGGTAAATCTCAAAAGAAAATGTTAAGAAAAAAAAAACTGACAGAAGAAAGCACAGACCATGATCCCATTTATATAGTTTACCAACGCAGGCAAACTAAACAAAGAAACAAAGGAAAAAATATCAAAGGTCACCTCCAGGTAGTTTCAAATGTAACTGTTACTGTAATGTCAAAATTCCAAACCTGCCATGTCAGTTTCCTACTAGAGTTATTCAAATCGGGTGCCCACTTTGCTTCATTGAGACAAACATTTCATGACTTTAAGACTACCTTTGCCCTAAACAAGCTTACAGGATCATGTGTAAGAACATTAACAGAAGCCTATGGTGCACCTGCTACTGTCCTAGGTGTTTCACACTCATTATTTTGGGGTGGGGAAAGAGAGGGAAACAGGGCAAAGGCATTTAACAATAGAAATAATAACATACTAATAATAAGTACCATTTTGAGCACTTACTATGTGCCAGGTGCTATTCTAAAGGCTTAGTAGTAATTTAATTCTCCCAACTATATGAAGTAAATACTACCGCCATCATCCATAATAGGTATTATCATCATCCTTATAACAATAATAATAAAGACAATAGGTAACATTTTCAACCACTTATTATATACCAGGCACTTGGCTAACAGCTTTATGTTATTCTAACTTAATCCTCACAACAACCCTATGGATAGGTATTATTATCATCCTTAATGGATACTATTTCAGTAATCCTTCATCTACGGTTTTAATTAGTTCTCTGTAGTCAACTGCAGTCTGAAAACATTAAATGAAAACCTCCAGAAATAAACAAACAGCTCATAAGTTTTAAACTGCAAGTCATTCTCAGTAGTGTGATAAAATCTAACATTGTCTCACTCTATCTAGACTGGAATGTAAATCATCCCTTTGTCCAGCATGTCCATGCAGTGTACACTCACTACCCACCATTAGTCACTTAGTAGCTCTCTTTTACTTTTTTTAATCCAGTTTCTGTGCAAGTCACTTAGCAGCTCTCTAGGTTATCGGATAGACTGTAGCGGTATCACAGAGCTTACGTTCAAGTAACTCTTGTTTAACTTAATCATGGCCAAAAAGCTCAAAGGTAGTAATGCTGGCATATTGTTATAACTGTTCTACTTTATAATTAGTTATTGCTGTTAATCTTACTGTGCTTAATTTGTAAATTAACCACAGGTATGTAGGCAAAAGAAAAAACATAGTATATATAGGGCTCAGTACCATCCGTGGGGTTTCGGGCATCCACTGGGGTCTCAGAACATATCATCTGCAGATAAGGGGGAAACTAACATATTATTCCCATTTCCAGGATAAGAAAACTAAAGGAAAGATGAGATAACCAAGACTAGGCAAAACCAAGTAACTCACTCAAGGTCATACAATCAATAAAGGACAGAGCTAGGATTTGAACCTGTGTCCGTCTGACTCTAAAGCCTACGCTTAGCCACTGTCACACTGTTTTAGTTTGTCTTCATAAACACTGTAAGTATATACAACAAGAGCTAAGAGTATAGATGAAGACAGAAAGACCTGGGTCCATATCCTGGCTCTACCACGTTCCAGCTGTGGGATGGAAGACAAGCTCCTCAACCTCTGGGAGCCTCAAGTCCTTCACCTAAAAATTGAGGTGCGTAAGGTACCTATGGGTAAGCATGAAAGGGTAAATATAAAAACTAAATGAGATAAGGCATGCAGAGGGCTCAGCATAGAGCCTGGCACATAACAAATGTTCAGCAGATGTTGGATGGTATCACTACCATCATCAGCATTTTCCCTGTTTTATAGATAAGAAAATGGAGACACAGAGAGAGGTAGTATTTGATGCAATGTTACAAAACCAGTTAGTGTCAATGAAAGACTTTAAAAACAAGTCTAGCCAGCTTCAAAGTATCAACCCTTTTCCACATGCCAAAGGGAGGCCTTGGGGAGATCTTCCTTAGGGAAAGGAAACCTGAACTAAATCTTGCAATACAGCCATGAGTTGGTCAGATGAAGAAATGAAGTGAGAGAAATGAGTGTTACAGGCAAAGGAAACAACACATCCAAAGGAACTGATTAAATGAATGGTGTGGCAATAATTGTAGCTACAATTATTTCAGTGTGGCTGGAGCCCAGGCTGTAGGAGCAAGTCAGTCTGGGTCCACAAATGAAGCAAACAAAATGTAGCATGATTTTAAGCAGTGGTTCTCAATGTGAAATCAGGCCAGGAACATTAGCATCACCTGGGAACCTATTATAAGTGCAAATTCTTGGGCCTATCCCAGACCTCCTGAATCAGAAACTTTAGGTCTTTTAAAGGTTCTCCATATGATCGTGATGAATGGTTGATGTTTTTAAACATGATTTTAAGCAATGATGAAATATAACGATGTTTTCAAAAACAATGAAATAATTGTTCATTAGACAGGTAATTCAGAAAAGGACCAAGAAGAAACCATGAATTCCTATATAATATCTGGATGGGCACCAACTATAATTCCCTTGATGTGCCTGGGTTTTCTTTGACAACAGTTAATCAGTTTAATAGGTTACTCTACATACAGATCCAATTTGTGCTACGCTTCATCTTGGCAAAATACTCTGAACTAGGCTTACATTTTAAATCTTAAAAAAAAAAAAAAAAAAATTTCTAGGCTGGGCGTGTGGCTCACACCTGTAATCCCAGCACTTTGGGAAGCCAGGGTGGGTGGATCACCTGAGGTCAGGAGTTCAAGACCAGCCTGACCAACGTGGTGACACTAAAAATGCAAAAATTAGCTAGGCATCATGGTGCACACCTGTAATCCCAGATACTCGGGAGGCTGAGGCTGGAGAATTGCCTGAACCCGGGAGGCAAAGGATGCAGTGAGCCAAGACTGTGCTACTGCACTCCAGCCTGGGCAACAGGGGAAGACTCTGTCTCAAAAAAAAAAAGCCGGGCGCAGTGGCTCATGCCTGTAATCCCAGCACTTTGGGAGGCTGAGGCGGGTGGATCACGAGGTCAAGAGATCGAGACCATCCTGGCCAACATGGTGAAACCCCCGTCTCCACTAAAAAATACAAAAATTAGCCAGGCATGGTGGCACACACCTGTAGTCCCAGCTACTCAGGAGGCTGGGGCAGGAGAATCACTTGAACCCAGGAGGCGGAGGTTGCAGTGAGCTGAGATCACGCCACTGCACTCCAGCCTGGGTAACAAGAGCGAAACTCAGTCTCAAAAAAAAAAGAAAAAAAATAGAAATAGTGGCATATATAAACAATACTGATCTCAAATTCCTGACCTCAGGTAATCTGCCCTTCTCAGCCTCCCAAAGTGCTGGAATTTCAAGTGTGAGCCACTGCACCCAGACGTTTTCTTTTTTAAATTATTCACCAATGAAGAAGTAGGACTGACCATAGTTCTTAACCTGCATGGTACATGATTCTATGTCTTCTATTAGATCGTATGTTCCTTTAAGCCAAAGACCTTTTATCTCCAGGAGCTGACACAGTGCCTGGCACATAGCACATGCTCAATAACATTGCAGAGACTACTATCTGCCTATCCCAATATCCAATCAATTTCTCTTAGTAAAAGAAACCCAGTTATTGCCAGTGAAAGGTAAGAAGTACTACCTGGAAGATTCTAAGAAATATCCTCAAAAAATACTAAACACCACTACTTTAACACACATCCCACTGGCACTGTGCAGCTTAGAATGCAGATGAAATGATCGGTGCTCTGATTTGGATGCTGGGGATGATGGAGACAAAAGCTGGAAGCAGCCGAGATGCCAGATGACTACAGAGCTGAAAAAGCAGCCCTGGTCTGCCTTCTTCTACATAGCAGTCATTATTTGGAAATCTTTGTTATTTTGGATCTCTATTATTTGTAGAGAAACCTAATCCAAACTAATAAAGGATCTGATATCCAACTTCTAATTTTTGCTACTAATTATTATATTCTCCAAGAAAAGTATGAATGTTGCCTTATTAATTCATGTTCTAGTTCTGCTGCTTCTCTAGTTCTGCTGCTTCTTTTCACTGACACACTTTGCAATGCAATGTTTCCTCAGCTCTCTCATTTCCTTTCACAGCCCATTTTGCTCTGTCACTTGTATCCCTTGTTTATTCAATTCCTCTTCTCCAGCGAAGGTGTCTCAGTTACTTCCCTCTTCAACATGACATGGGTGTGGCAGCTCACAGCAGTAGTCCCAGCACTTTGGGAGGCCAAGGCAGGAAGACTGCTTGGGACCAGGAGTTTGAGACCAGCCTGGGTAACATAGTGAGACCCTGTCTCCACAAAAAATAAACAAAAGTTACCCAGGCATGGTGGCATGCACCTGTAGTCCCAGATACTAACAGCAAGCTAAGGTGGGAAGACAGCTTGAGTCCAAGAGTTCAAGGCCGTGGTGAGCCATAATCTCGGCACAATACTGCAGCCTGGGTGACACAGCAAGACGCTATTTCAAAAAAAAAGACACAACCCCAACACCCCAGTAGCATCCTTAGACAATGCCTTCATAAAGGAGAAGTTTTCAAAAACAAACAGACTTGTTCTCTGATAGCTTCATGAAGAAGAAAAAAACCACATGTAATACTTATATAATTCTTCTGGGATATTTCAGACTGAGCCAGTAGAGCTCAGGTAATCCCAATTTGCCCACGTTAATTTTCCATGCTATTTAAATGCTCATAATTTTTGTGAATACAGTCTTTCATTCTCTTCACTTGCTTATTCTTGTCATCCTTAAATTTCAGAAGAATTTCAAGTGGTTGGTTATCCTTCTGTTAATCCCGTGAGATATAAGAATTTTAAGTCTCCAAGCTGACAAAGATTCTTTGTGTGACCAAACTTCAGTCAGGATCCTGAACCCTTCCTAGGACCACATGTGTACCTCTTTATAAAATCCAGTTTTCAGCAAAGAACCCTGCTAAGGCAGTTCAGCAAGAACCTCCCACCCTTGATACCTAATCACTCTCAGTATCTGATCAGGTTTCTCATCCTCCACCAGCACTAGCTGATGTCTGATCACCCTGGCCTGTATTCAGCGAAAATCCGATGAGGTCAATTTAGGCAGAATGCCCCTGACCCCTGATGTTTCCTCTTAGTAATTTTCTGTCCACTGACCCTCACCCTGCTCCCTGGCTACAAATGCCCACTTGCCCATGCTTTGGTCCCTGTATCTCCTGCTAACTAAACACTGCCTCGTGCCTTAATAAGTAAAATTGAGTAATTTTTTCTTTAACAAAAGTAAATTTCATTTTAGATATTAAAAAGAAAGTGTTACAAATTTAATAAATTACTAATTATTCTTCCTACTTCCTCAAAAAGTCTTCATTTCCAAAAACCTTTTTGCATTATTGTCACTCATTTATTTACTCTTTCTTTGCTTTAGATCTGATTTAGAGGATTTTTTTGGTCTGCTTTACTTACTAGAAGCTGTAGGGTATTATTTTCTTGTTCTTATGCGTTCTCTTGTGCTTGGCACTACTCTTATCTTTTTCTTTCGAATTTACTTGTGTTTAGGAGTTGCTATCTTCTCTTTCTGTTCTGAGTGTAGATAACAACTCTGAGTTGTAGTTGTGATTCCTATACTTGTTGTCTAAGGGTTAGGGTTAGGTTTGTCTAAGGGTCCTGTACTTGCTGCCTAAGGGTCATTTTGCTCTTTTGACCTAGCAAACTTGATTTCTATTTGTTCCAGATAATTTCATGGTATCATAATGAGTTTAATAACAGAAGTAACTCAGCACTCTCTCATAACTTCCCAAAAGTTTCCTCATGGAGACAACTAAAATTCCACAAAAAAATTCCACAAACCATGAGAAGAAAGCAACATAAATGGCCTGAAACTATACTTCTACTTTCAAGATACTTGAGCAGGAGCTCTGACTTTTCTGTAACTGGAACTGCACAGGGAAGCAAGAGATGCCACCCTGACCGTAAATAACTAGAAACCTATAAGCAAAGCAAAGGTTACCTTTCCTAGTTAGTAAGATAAGAGACAGAACTGTGAAGGGCTCCTGATATCTCTATGCCATCTGGTGATATCTTCAAACCTTCAAGGCTGAACTCAGGAGTTCAAGACCAGTCTGGCCAACCTGGCACTCTACCAAAAATACCAAAAAAAAAAAAAAAAAAAATGAGCTGGGCATGGTGGCACATACCTGTAATCCCAGCTACTCGAGAGGCTGAGGCAGGAGAATCACTTGAACACGGTAGGCAGAGGTTTCACTGAGCCGAGATTGTGCCAAAGGAAATATGGTCTAATTTAGACTCATCTGAACCAAAACAGCTCTTAATTGTTTTATATTGAAATTCTGGGTAAGATTTTCTGTCAAAAAGGGGTAAAATATTATTTTGCTTTTAACTTTTAGAAAGCAATTGTAGCCTACCAGAAAAGACTAAAATACCAAGTGTTGGTAAAGATGTGAGGCAACTAGAACGTACTCATTTACAGTACAGCCATACATGAAAGAGACACTTTGAAAAACTATTAGAAAGTATCTGTTACACACACATACACACTTTATCCAGCAATTCTACTCACTGGTATGTACCCAAAAGAAATAAATGCTATGTCCACCAAAAGTAATGTACAAGAATGTTCTTAGCAACTTTTATCTGTAACAGCTCCAAACCAGAAAGACCCCAAATGCAAAAAATCTTGGAATAAGCATTAGTACATTCTACTCATGGTTGTGATATGTTAATTTTTGACAAAGCATAGAGCCTTGCTGGGGCTCCATTCCAGACACTGAAATGCTAAGTAAAGTCTCTATGCTTTCTGAAGTTCACTAATTCATAATATAATTTCTACAAATTTTCTTGGTCTTTATGTTAACCTTAAACATAGCAAGCATATACACAAAATGTTCTCTTCCTGATTGGCACCAATATTTAACTTAAGCACATCTCTTTAATCCCTACTGAAGAGCCTCGTGGTCTAACAGGCTCCTTTTATATTAGCAGATGTGGCCGGCATCAGTGTCAGGCCATCATATAAGCACAAAGACTGAAATACCTAATACAAGTGATTAAAAATCAATTACAGTCTATTATCTGGAAAAAATAATAAACTGCAATAAGAGTAGCTAAAGCTAAAATTTTCTTTGAATCAATAAAAATAATCTAGAGCCAGTATAGTGATTGTACATCATAACTTATAATCAATAATTGAAAGCTAGGTATAAGCAGGCAGCTGTTCCTCTGAGATTATCTACATATTGAGAAATCAATATTTACTATACAAGTTCTAAACAGCGAAAAAAAATTAAGGAGATATTCCTTGGTGAAAGTAAGAAGGACATACAGGAAGTATACTGCTTTTTCTTTTTTACAGGGGTTATACATTAATAAATGAAAAAGACAAAAATAAAATTTAGTTATAGCCCACTTTTCTTCATGAAGATATGCTACCTGAATTTAATAGTAGTTTCTACTTTTATATCCTCATTTCAGGTATATAAGTCATCAAGTCAGGTTATCAGATCAAATGAGGGCATACTCGTTTTCACTTCATGAGAAAAGAAACAAAATGCTAAAAATCATCTTTAAGAAGTTTTAAATCCAAGAAACGTATTTTATCGATTAGGCTTCTAAATTCTGGAGATTCTCTAACCTTTTGTAAAAAATAAGAGAAGATATATCCATCAGATGACAAAGGAAGCACTACACGTAGTAAAATGTCATGGAGAAAAGCAAGGTCTCTCATTGAGACCAAGGGATGGATTCAAATTCTGGCCTCGCCATCTAAATCTGAACAAATTGTTTTAATCTTACAAGACTCAGTCTTCCTGTCCATAAAATGAAGAGATTAGGTTAGTGCCTTTATTTTTCTCTACCACCAAAAATTTCAAAATGCTTAAAATTCACTATGTACTCATTGACATGACGTGCACTTCCTGACTTTAACTTTAATCCACACAAAAGCCGATTAATCTCATTACCAACAATACCTAGAAATTAGAAATCAGAAGCCACTAAAACTGAATGGTCAACATTAGGGTCTGAGGCCTTAAAGAAGGCTTTTCACCGCCTGTAAGCTGGGTTTGCATCCATCAAACAAATAAAGAAGGCCATGATGTGTACATGAAAAAATGAGGTATAAATAACTGAAAGTCTACAATAAACTAGGAGAGAATTAATAAAAAAAGAAACCTCACCAATGAAGCTGTTTCTGTTCCAGAAAAGGTTTTCAGTTTCCATATACACACACACGTATGTATACATATATATACATAAAACACACAAATAAATATGTATACATTATTAGCTAAATACAGAGTCAAAATAAAAAAACATCTTCTACTCACTTTGACAGAGACACTCCCCCAGCTTTCCCAATCATCTCTTCATGGTGCAGTACCGAGTGGTTCCAGGGAATATGGAGGAACTTTAAGAGTGTTCTCATCCACCGTTCAGGATGTAAGACAAGCTGTTCGTAGTGAACCAACATGCACTTTTTATAACCAACCTCCATACACTGGTTATACATGGTCTCTATGGCACGATTCCACTTGGTCAAGCAGTCCCTGTAGCTGTTCAGGTCAAATCCAGCTATAGTAACTTTACGAGAAATCATTGAATGTACTGATGCCCGGCCATCTCGGACCATCAGGAGAAATTTGGCATTGGGGAATAACCTAGCAAGGTAAGTTAAGGATTTCAGGGCAAAAGGATCTTTATTACATAAATAAGGGGCTGGCTCCCCATGCTTAACGATGATTTCTAGTAAGAAGGCTTGCATGGCAGAATCCAGCACTTCATCAGTAACACCAGCCTCATCCAGCCGGATCTTCTCTTTACTTGACCGTGACCACATCTGTTTCAGGGCCAGGATTCGGGGAATGACCCTGGTTTCCTCTCCACAGCGAATGTCAGGATGCGCATCCAGCATGGCCCTCATGAGTGTGGTTCCACTCCGAGGCACACCTCCAATAAATATTAAAGGCATATCTTTGTGATAGGCAAAGGTTGTGTTGGCTTTGAGGTCCAAGCCAGTTCTCACAGTGGCCCTTGTGCTCTCTGATTTAACTGGCTGGCTGCGTTCCTCTATCCGGTGATGGCATTCCATGGCATGCTGGCCCAAGTAAAACACGGTCACAGAACTAATCACCAGACATGCCAACAGTAAGTTCTGCTTCAGCTTTCCAACCATCTTGATGTGGTTATCTTGTTATTAAACAGATATTTTGCTCAAAATGATTTTCAGAAAATGTTCAGGCCATGGAGAGTCTACTTCAGAAAGATGACCGACATCTAGTAAAAAGGAAAAGGTTATTTTGTGATCACATCAAGATTGCTTGCAAACCAGTCACCAGTTATCACCACTGCATTTTAGCTAGAAAGAAGCTGAAACAGTCTTAGATTATTTGATATT
>NW_016108107.1:164677-166818 GCF_001604975.1 Cebus imitator | reverse complement strand
GATTACAGGCGTGAGCCACCGCGCCCGGCTGATTATTTGATATTCTTAAAACAAATTTCAGTAGAATTTGTTCTACTCAGTTCTTACAGTATATAAAAATTTGAGTACAAATAAATCAATGCTTATAATCACAAACAGCTTTTCTTAAAGCAGTAATTCTAAAGCTATGTACCTGGTAAAGGATGGAAAACTAAATAAAATTATTTCTATCAGTGAGTCAAGCAAATATTTAATAAGCCCAAGAATGTCTGGAGTCCAACCCAAGGCTGATCTCTGCTATTCAGATTTGCTTCATCTCTAAGCAGTCATTATCTCCACATTCTAACATACTGAGAAATTACAGAATAAATATAAAACAACTTCCAAATCTTTAACAGAGATTCAGTTTATTATCTCACTATTTAGGTACTACAGACCAGATACTCAGGCTCAACTGAGGACAAACTTTGAAAAGGACAATCGTATATAGTAACCTCTGCTCTTAGAAAACAAAGTCTTTTGACAGACAAATATGTAAATGATGACAATAAAATGTGATCAGTGCCTCAGTGGAAATATGAAAAGGGCCAATGGCAGCATTATGAAAAGGAGCATGTAAACCACCTGAGGAAGCTGTAAGTTTTACAAAAGTAGGTGGGAAGGACCAGGTGCAGCAGCTTGCCCCTATAATCCCAGCACTTTTTGGGACACTGAGATCGGAACATCATTTGAGCTCAGGAGTTCGAGACCAGCCCAGGCAACATACTGAGACCAAAAAGAAAAGAAACTGAGAGGGAGGAAGGGATATTCTAAACCAAAGGAACTTGTGTGCAAAAGCCAAATGGCAAGACAGAACACAGCATGATTAGGTAACAGAAAGTAGTTTAGGAGAGCTGGTGTATAGGCTGCAAAGAAAACTGTATAAGTATCTGTGATCTAATCCTCAGAAGGACAGGTAAGATCTGGACACAGGAAGCACTCTAAGCTGCAGGTACACTATGACCAAAGACACAGATGTGCAAAAGTAGAAGCATGGATATTAAACAGCTAGAGTGCTAGTTTAGCAAGAGCAAGGGTACACAGTGGGAAACAGACAGCAACCAGACCACACCTATACCAAAATAAGTTACCCTGAATCCTAAGAAGGCAAGTGTGACAGTTAATGTTATGTGTTAGCTTGGTCAGGCTTTGGTGCCCTGTTGTTTGGTCAAACACCGGTTTAGATGTGGCTGTGAAGGTATCTTTTAGATGTGATTAACATTTAAATGAACAGATTTCTAGTAAAGTGGATTACCCTCCATAATACAGGAAGACTTCATCTAACAAGTAAACGCCTTAAGAGCAAAGACTGAGGTTTCCTGAGAAAAGACAACAACATAGAAACCCTGCCTGTGTGTCCAGCCGGCTACCCAGCAGAATCTGGAGTCAAGACTGTGGCAGCCAGGTCTCACTAACACAGGCCTCCATAACAACTGTTTCAGTACTGACTGGGTGGTGAAGTTAAATATTAAAGGCTTAAAAAAGCCAGTGCCCTTATACAACGGCTGAAATGTAACAAAACCCACAAATAGTTTTGCCTAGGCCTTTCCTGGATCTTATAGCATGGCAAAATAATGAAGAACTTAACAGGACCCATTTAGGATTAAATAAGTTTTATCAGGGGTCTGAAGAAACTCCCCAGGCCTCCACAAACAAGTTTACTGGAGGTCTGAAGGAACTCCCTAAACCTCCGTGATTTAGCAGGTGACAGGATAAGGGTTATCACCCCAGCACCTAGACCTATTTAGATTAAGTAAATTTATTGAGGCTCCAGAATAAGGTCTTCAGGACTCAGATCTTAGTTACAGATTAAAAGAAGTTAATCACTTACATCTTTAGATGAATGCACACTTACACATAGACATATTGGTTAGAAAGTATATAAGCTCTGAGGCCAGGCGCGGTGGCTCACGCCTGTAATCCAGCACTTTGGGAGGCCGAGGCGGGTGGATCACGAGGTCAAGAGATCGAGACCATCCTGGTCAACATAGTGAAACCCCGTCTCTACTAAAAAATACAAAAAATTAGCTGGGCATGGTGGCGCATGCCTGTAATCCCAGCTACTCAGGAGGCTGAGGCAGGAGAATTGCCTGAACCCAGGAGGCGGAGGTGGCGGTGAGCCG
>NW_016108107.1:150524-163522 GCF_001604975.1 Cebus imitator | reverse complement strand
AAAAAAAAAAAAAAAAAAAAAAAAAAAAAAAAAAAAAAAAAAAAAAAAAAAATTACCTTATCAACAATTCAACTGTAGGAAAACAAGATCAGAGACACAAAATATTCACCAATCAAAAGTCAACATGCAAGGTGTCTACATGACTAAAGCAGCAACCAAGAGTTTCTGATATCCCCTAATGTCTTCCCATTAAAATACCCCCAGTATTCAAAATACATTTTGAAAAACAAAAAAAGAAACTTCAAATTCCCAGCAAAATACATACAAAAACTAAAACTGAAAATTTATTTGCAATGCATTTCCTTGCCCAAAAACATACATGTAGATCATTTTAATGGCTGCATCATACTCTACTGAAATGACTTAACAACATTTATCTGGCCAAGTCTCTATTATTATTCACTTGTTTTTAAATCCTCATTACTGATATATTACTATGGTAACTGTTCCTATATTTACAAACATCTTTGCACATATAATTGTTTTATTAAACTAAATTTTAGAAGAGAAATTGTCAGGTAAAGGAAGGTGAAGGGTGCTTGATTTAATAAATTTCTCGTATCCAACATCCAAATCTAACCAAAAAAAAAAAAATTCTGTTGGCTCTACTTTCAAAATATAGTCAGAATCAGACTACTTCTCAACACATCCACTACCACTGCCAGCATCTTGCACCAGGCATACTGACAGGTATTCTTACTTCTACTTTTGCCCGCTAGAGTCTATTCTCAACTCAGCAGCCAGAGGGGTCCTTTTATTAATAAAACAAAAGAAGCTGAGGTGGGAGGATTGCTCATGTCCAGGAGGTTAAGACCGCAGTGGGCCATGATCACACCACTGCCCTTTAGTCTGGGCAACAGAGCCAAACCTCGTATCTAAAAAAATTAAATAATTAATTACTTAAAATAAAACACAACAAAAAGATTGTCCCATTCCTCTGCTCAAAGCTTAGTATTTGTTTACCAAATGGTCATTTAAAGACTTATTTTAAGGCATCCAACACCAAACTATGTTAAATTTCTCTGCCTCTTTTTCTACCATTTCTGTCAGGAAATCCCTATAGGCATCCAAAAAGTAGTACTAATTGATGATAATAGCTTAGGAGTCCGCTGTTCAAAGTAAAGTAATTGAGAAGGCACCCCTAACCTTCAGAGGTTTCGTAAGGACTCAAATGACAGCAACTCCCTCTTTACTAAGGGATAATTTAGGGCAAAGAAAACCTTGCCATATATTCAAGCATAATTGATAGTTGTCAAATGACACAATTATGGGTGATTTTCTTCAAGTTTTAATTTCTGCTGTATTTTAAATTAAACATTAAAAGACATTAGCTTCCAGAGATGTTTAATCGGTGTTAGATAAAAATAAAAAATAAAAAACTAAAACACATTAGCTAAATATATGTTAATTAATGGAGGGAAAGTATGTTCCATAGCCCCTTCAAGATATCTGAATACAAGTAAATGATCAAAGGCCTTGTAAGGGATACTAAAAAGGGAAAAGAAAGGGATTTTGGCTTCTCCAAAAACATTTTCATTATTTTTCACTAAGCTTGTGAAGTCTAATTTTCTCTCTTTGGAGGTTTCTTAACATGCAGAATCAGTCCTAAGAGGGGTCTTTAGATCATCTACATATAATGCTCTCATTTTATACCTGTACAAACCGAGGCGCAAGTAGCACACTTTAGTCACCACTTCTCTAAATCTCTTACCCAGTCTTCAAAGGTCACTTTTCACTGTATCGTATACATCCTACTTGCTCTAAAAGATGTTCTATGTCCCGTCCTCTACCAGAGCATGCTTAGCAGAGCACTAGCTCACTGTGAATACTAAGCCTACAAAAAACATGATTCCTAACCAAACTGGAAAGTACTTTTTTCTAGATGAGAGACTTTCTAGTACAGACTTTGAGGCTCTACTCACACTGTTATACTAATTCTTCTCAAATTCTAAAAAAAGGTAGTCCTTTGACTGAAGAAGTACAGTAAAAGCTGGTCTGACCATTAGCCTGATATACTGAAACACTGTGTGCATGTGTTGTCTACACGCATGGGTGCACGTGCATGCACACACAGATACAGGCCTCTATCAGTTACTTTTATTTATTTTTTTATTTTTTGAGACTGTGTTTCACTCTGTCACCCAGGCTAGAGTGCAATGGTGCAATCTTCACCTCCTGGGTTCAAGCGATTCTTCTGCCTCAGCCTTCCCAGTAGCTGGGATTACAGGCACGTGCCACCGCGCCCAGCTGATTTTTGTATTTTTAGTAGAGATGGGGTTTCACCATGTTGCCCAGGCTGGTCTTGAACTCCTGATCTCAGGTGATCCACCCACCTCGGCCTCCCAAATTGCTGGGATTACAGGCATGAGCCACCGCGCTCAGCCCTCTTTCCATTACTTTTAAACTCCACTTTGCTGTATTTTCAGACAAGCAGATCAATATTTTCTCAACTAGGACATTTACAGAGCTAAGGCTGATCTAAAAGGAACACCAGAATGTTCAGGCTCAGTTTTATCTCCAGGGGAAAGAAAAAGCACTGAAACACTGCAATAAACATATCTGAGGAATCACTATTAATAGGACTGCTCTTTCCCAGCAGGCCAAATGAAATAGACTCCCAGAAATAATGCTTTAGAAAAGAGAGTGCTGATATTACATTTCTAAACTTACATATTTGCAAATTTTATAAAGTAACAGTGCTAACCAAAAGCAGGATCGGTCAGCAAAAGCAGAGGTACAGAGGTCAGTAGTCAGCAAGGCCATGCCCAACACCCAGTGCACACACACAGGCCCAGGTACACACACTCAAGGGCATGTCCACCACATCCTGCTGTTAAAGCCAGGAAAGTGGCCATATTCTAGGTCCAAAGAGATGCTGATAAATGTCCTAGCAAATAATCAATTATAGGAATGGAAAGACCCCTGTAAAAACTTTCTTTCCTTTGTCAATCACCGGTTCCTTGCCTCCCATGCCCATTCATGATACCAACCAATATGGCAAACAGCAACAGCCAATACCACCGTGCCTGCTGGCTAAAGTCCAGTCTGTATCTGGTTTCTCCATTTACTTCTAGCCTCTTAGCAAAAGGAAAAATGATTATATCACATGCTTGAACTTGCCAATGAATAAGTGCACAGAGACTGACTCTGAATGACAGCTTTGCCATGAAGTAGAAACTTCAAATCTGACCCAAATGAAACCATTGTTGGAAGATCCATTCTTATGTCAGCTCATGGTCAGAGCACCAACATGGGAACACCTTTTCCTAGCTGCACGTTAGGGGCTGGCACTAGACCCACTGACGAGTAGCAAATGGCAAGAAGAATGTGGTATACACAGCTGACAATCTTTGAAAGTCAGTTGGGACTCACTTCTTAAAGGAGCAGTAAACTTCAAAAAACCCCATACCAAGAACAGGACCTAATGCCTAGATGACAAACGGAGACAGGAGCACAGGTTAAACTCAAGCATAACCTTCGTAAAGGTTCAAGTTAAATGAAATGATGTCTCGGTGTTGCTTGAGGAATATCTGAGAGCAGGCATGTGTGGAGGCATATATGAAATTAGACTCCTATGAGTTCATTCTTGAAGCTGGGTGATGGGTACTTGAAGGCTCAATATAGCTATCTCTATTTTGGATATGTTTGAAATTTTTCATAATAAAGAGGTAAAATGAAATAAAACAGAATAAAAAATTTAAGTTACCAAGTTCCAAACTTCTCAGGCCTATAAATCAGGAAGTCATTGTTGGCTAAACTATTTATCTTCTAGATTCATCAACCTCATGTTTACTAATCTGTTTAGACCACCCATAACAATGAACACAAAGAAAACAAATTTGTTCAAGTAATATACACTCATTCAGTAACTCAAGTTTATGCCACTTTTCTACCAACCTTGTAACTTTTTTGTTTTTTTTGAGACAGGGTCTCGCTGCCTCCAGCACCATGCCACTTTCTCTCTCCAACTAGACTGGAGTTCAATGGCATGTAGCTCACTGCAGCCTCCAACTCCTAGGCTCAAGTGATCCTCCCATCTCAGCCTCCTAAGTAGCTGGGACTACAGGAGCATGCAACCATGCCTGGATAATTTTTTGTTTGTTTCTTTCTTTCATTTTGTAGAGACAGAGCCTCTTTATGTTGCCCAGGCTGGTCGCAAATCCCTAGCCTCAAGTGATCATCCCATCTCAGCCTCCCAAAGTGCTGGAATTACAAACATGAACCACGACACCCAGCCCCTTATAACCTTTAGAATGAAAAGCAACTGAACAGAAAAAGTAGAAGAGAAGATGGCATTGAATTAATGTAAAAGAAGCCTGGTGTATTAGAGTCAGAAGACCTGGGCTCTCGTCCGGAATCAGTTTTTTCTTAGTCACATGGCACTAGATAAATCACTGAGCATCAGTTCTTTCATCCACAAAACAGAGATAATGATAATCAAACCCTTCTTCATAAGTAATTAGAGTAGAAATTATGAAAGGAAGAAGACAGAGCGGGGAGAAAATGCAAAAGAAAAAGGGACACCTGCAAGTTCTCTCTCACAGTGCTGTGGGGCAATCACGTGGAAAGCATGTGAAGGGGCTTTTAAAGAACAGGGGCCTGGGGCACGCTTCCTACACTTTCTCCCTCTCATCCTCCACCTCCACCTCCACCTTCCGCCACTCCTCCCATGCAGCCTGATCCTCTGAGAACCACTCCTCATTGACACCAAGCCCCTCCACACCTGGCATGCTTCTAGCACCATGCTACTTTCTCTCTTTCACACATATCTCCTCAGTTAACTTGTCCCTGACTGCTCTTTTTCCATCTTCCCCCCACAAAAATCAATTGTTCCCTCTTCTGTCACCTCAAAGTCCATGGTTAAAAACACATCAGTTTGCACATATACCACTGTATTGTGGTTAGTTTACCTCACTAGATTATTTAAGTTCCTTTAAAGCAAAAATTAAAACCCATTCATCATTTAATATGCAGTAGGTACAAGAATAACAGATAAAATATAAAGCAAGCAATTTATAGATGAATAAGCAACTAGTAAAACTTTTTCTTAAATATCCTTAAAATACCTATAAAGTCATCTGAAACAAAGCAAATAGTCAACAAATAAATATCAAAAATGAAACAAGGGACTATGAATAAACAGAAAGTAATCTGGAAACGATGAAAACAACTTTGCAATTTTGATCACTGCCTCAACAAGGTATTTTGCAATCAATAAAATGATTACAAAATCCATAGCAGAGAGGAAAAACAGTTTATCCAAGTCTTTGGAAAGGAAGAGTCCCACAGATATTAACTATTAGAATACTAATACTAATCAATGACACAAAAGAGAAAAGCCAGGTTAAAAAAAGTCAACTATGTATTCAAACTTATGTTTCAAAGGCAAACATCACACAGCAGTGACCAAAGATTAATTTACAGCACTGCACCCCCTCACTCACACTCCTACACTCACCCTGCTTCATCAACAGCCAGCTCCCACTTACACTCTAATGACTCAAAGTGATGTGCAACCAAGACTTCTATCCCAATATCAGACTTGATCATCTAAAGGCTAAGGGACAACTCTACTGGATGTTCAGCGGCATGTTACATTCACAGCAAATGGAACCTACCTTCCCTAGTAGATCTCTTCTGCCGTTCCCTTTCCCCCACTGGTCACTGAACCACTTTCTCTCTGATTCTCAAGCTCAAAATTGGGGAATCTTTATATAGTTTCTCCCTTAACCTCTCCATGAGTAACTGGTAAAGTCCCATCAATTGATAAAAAATCACTTTAATCCTCACCCTCTTCCTTTCTTACAAGAACTCCACAGCATCCTAACTGGTCTGAGTTAGGACTTCCTTCAATCACTAACTTGTTGTCTCAGGAATGATCTTCCTTCCTTCCCTCCTTCCTTTCTTCCTTCCTTCCCTCCCTTCCTCTCTTCCCTGTTTCCTCTCTGTCTCTCTCCGTCTCTCTCTTTCTCTCTCTCTCTCTCTCTGAGGCTCACTCTGTTGCACAGGCTGGAGTGCAGTGGCACAATCTCGGCTCACTGCAACCTCCACCTCCCAGGTTTAAGCAATTCTCCTGCCTCGGCCTCCCAAGTGGCTGGGATTACAAGTGTGCACCACCATGCTCAGCTAATTTTTGTATTTTTAGTACAGACAGGGTTTCACCATGTTGACCAGGCTGGTCTCAAACTCCTGACCTCAGGTGATCCACCCGCCTTGGCCTCCCAAAGCACTGGAATTATAGGCGTGAGCTACCACGCCCAGCCAGGAATGATCTAAAACGCAAATATACTTACAGTGTTCTCCTGCTTAAAACTCTTCTATGACTTTCTACTTTTTTCAAAAAATTCAAAAAATCCTCATCATAACATTAATACAAGGCCCTTCCTGACCCAGCTTTTATCTACACCCCCAGCCTGTTTCACCACCCTCCACCCCTACACTTACCCACACTCACCCAGTGCCACCGTCATCCACCTGAAGAATCCCTTCCTTGTCTGAGTCTCTGCACACACTGCAGCTTTTGCATGTCTCTCTGCTTGATAACTCCCACTCATCCTTCAGCACTCCAATTCAGTGCCATCTCTCCTGTGCAGCTTTCCTGACAGCTCTCTGCCACATATGACACAGGTGTCCTTCCTAGTGCCCTTGTACTTACCCTATCATATCACGTCTCACATTACATGGTTACTTTGTTTTTCCAGTAGACTGTGAGCTCCTTGAAACTAGAGACTTTTGAATGAATTAATGAATTTTAGATTGCCAGTAAGGTAATTATGGCTGTAATTAGATTCTATAAGCGTAATTAGTTGTGAGTTCTTGGGACTTATTGACTACATCTTATCTTCTTCAGTTTCCCCATAGTATGTAACAATATACTACAAGCATATTATTAAACACTCAATAAATATGCATTGACTGATCCTGCTAAAACTTTTTCAATAGAACCGTAGACATCTAATGCTTTCCTAGGATTAAAACATTAGTCTTTTCTGGTTCCAGTGTTATAACATAGTTTGACTACATTCAGAAACACTAAAAATACAAAGTTCACCTCCTGTTTTTCCCCTTTGGCCCTTGCTCTTCTACTCCACTCCCTTTATTGATCAATCTATTTCATCTGCCTCTATCATCACTTCACACTCTCATTGATGAATGAATTAAAATCTGACTTTTCTACAATCCCTCGCACTTGCTGCAACAAATCGTAAAGTAAAGGAACATTTCTGTTCTAGAATTTTACATATAAGGAAACTGAGGATCAGAAGAAATAACTTCCTTAATATATGGCTACACGGCAAATTATTCACCAAGCTGGAACCCAGGTCTGACTGTATACCATGGTACTTCCCAATCATTATTAGGCTTGGCACGAACAAAAAGTCAGGTATGCAACAATTATGGGGCAAATGAAGTAAATTTAAGACCATCTGCTATTATTTATAAGGCTTTCGTTAGCATATAGTTTTTAAGAACACACCTAGCTTTTGAACTGTATTTTCTCCAGAATTCTCCTATCATGACCATCTCAGATCCAGTTAGAATGACAGAAGAAAACTCTAAATCCATGTAGCCATTATGCTTTACTTACATAAATGAGCAGGATGCGCATTTGCACACTTTCTGCAAGTCCCTGAAGATTTCATCTGGGAGAGATTAAGAATGAAGAGCTAGCTTTGGTCTCAAGAAATAACAGATATATACAGAGGCTAGAAACTAGCCTGGCAAATAGCTCTAACTTTCTGTAGAGTTTACAAGTTTAATTTTGCTTTAGCCTAGTCACTCTCATATGAAAGTAGATTCCCCATGTTTGTTGTGGGAAATTACACCTCTAACCCAAAGTTACTTAGAGCTAGAAATCTGTGATGTTCTCTTTGAAAAGCTGGGCATCAAATCTTTGATCAGAAACCACTATTATGACCAGGCGCAGTTGCTCATGCCTGTATTACCAGCACTTTGGGAGGCTGAGGCGCAGGGATCATTGAGGTCAGGAGTTCAAGACCAGCCTGGCCAACATGATGAAACCCCATCTCAACTAAAAATACAAAAGAAAAACATTAGCGAGATGTGGCGGCGCACACCTGCAGTCCCACCTACTCAGGAGGCTGAGGCAGGAGAATTGCTTGAACCAGGTAGGCAGAGGTTGCAGTGAGCTGAGATCGTGCCACTGCACTCCAGCCTAGGCAACAGAGGAAGACACTGTCTCAAAAAAAAAAAAGAAAGAAATCAACACTATAATAACAATTTATATGAGCAAAATTGAATTTTCATTTTCTTCTTACACCTTTCCAATAATTATAAAAATACACTGGCCAGGCATAGTGGCTCACGCCTGTAATCCCAGCATTTTGGGAAGCCGAGGTGGGTAGATCACCTGAGGTCAGGAGTTCGAGACCAGCCTGATCAACATGGAGAAACCCGTCTCTAGTAGAAATACAAAATTAGCTGGGCATGGTGGCACACGCCTGTAATCCCAGCTACTCATGTGGCTGAAGCAGGAGAATCATTTGAATCCGGGAGGCAGAGGTTGTGGGGAGCCGAGATCATGCCACTGCACTCCAGCCTGGGCAACAAGAGCGAAACTCCATCTCAAAAAAAAAGAAAAAAGAAAAAGTATATATATATGTATATATATACACCATATGTAAAACCATGTACTGTTTTGTTGTTGTTTGTTTTTTGTTTTTGTTTTTTGAGACAGAGTATCACTCTGTTGCCTAGGCGGAAGTACAGTGGCGTGATTTAGGCTCACCACAACCTCTGATTCCCGGGTTCAAGCAATTCCCCTGCCTCATCTCCCAAGTTGCTGGGACTATAGACATGCACCACCAAGCCCAGCCAATTTTGTATTTTTAGTAGAGATGGGGTTTCACCATATTGGCCAGGCTGGTCTCAAACTCCTGACCTTGTGATCCGCCCACCTCAGCCTCCCAAAGTGCTGGGATTATAGGCGTGAGCCACCAACCCTGCCCCATGGACTGTTATTTAATTTTTACAGGGTAGAAAATCTTACTCATATATTTCAATTAGATGTTGCACATACTAAATGAACATGTAAATTTAGCAGGGAGAGAAGACAAGAAACTAACCATATATGCCATGATAAAATAATAAAAAGACCATACAAAAGGCATGAACAAAGACATATGGGCATTTCAAAGAAGGATCACATCCATGGGCTCAGAAAAGGTTACATGAAGAAAATGACATCAGAATGAATCTTAAGAGGGGCCAGGCACAGTGGCTCATGCCTACAATCCCAACACTTTGGGAGGCCAAGGTGGGTGGATCACTTGAGGATGGAGTTAGAGACCAGCCTAGCCAACATGGTGAAACCTGGGCTCTACTAAAAATATGAAAATTAGCCGAGCATCGTGGCAGGCACCTGCAGTCACAGCTACTCAGGAGGCTGAAGCAGGAGAATCACTTGAACCTGGAAGGCAGAGGGTGCAGCAAGCTGAGACTGCTCCAGTGCACTCCAGCCTAGGAGACAGAACCAGACTCCATCTCAAAAAAATGACAAAAGTAAGAATCTTAAGAGGTTAAGCAGTAGTCCCATTGTAAGGACAAGGGGGAAAAAAAGAATGTTTTAAGCAAAGAAAACACATAACAAAAAGTCCCAAAGTGGAAGATGATAACACATATTAAGGAAATATTATGTAATCGACTTAGCCAGAGTATAGGGAAATAACAGCAAAACAGAAAAAACCTAAGTACAGAATTTCTGAGTTGTCAGTGACCTAAACAAACTTGCTAAAATTTAACACATCAACCTCTTCTTCCACATAAATGTGAGCAAAGGCAGGTGGAAGCACTTCCAGGATGGCAGAGTGAGGACCTCCAAAGATTTCCTTCTCCATAAAAGCCAGGAAAACACTGGAAAAAATGGTCAAAATCCACTTTTTCACAACTCTAAAAGTTAACCAAAGGCTTACAAGAATCCAAGACATGTTTATACAAGAAAAATAGCTAACTCTCACTAAAAAGAATGAGCTTTGTGGCATTTTAATTTGCCCCATTCCTCTCTCCCCAGCTCTGAGGAAGACCTTAAAAATTAACACCCTCGACCGGGCATGGTGGCTCACGCCTGTAATCCCATCACTTTGGGAGGCCAAGGTGGGTGAATCACCTTGGTCAAGAGATCGAGACCATCCTGGCCAACATGGAGAAACCCCATCTCTTTAAAAAAAAAAAAGAAAGAAAAAGAAAAGAAAAAAACAAAAAAACTAGCTGGGTGCAATGGCTGAAAGCCCAACACATTCCTGAGAATCTAGAAGGCATGTACATGACCAAGAAGCACTTGGGAAGGCTCTCATCTCTCACTGCTGGCTGACCTTGATGTTCCATACAAGCAGGAAAAATGAAAGCACTTTTGTAAACTACTGGTGGGTTGAAGGATGCCACAATACACACACATAGACACCTCCTTAATGAGCATATAGATGAGCATACAATATGCTCCTCGGTAAAGGCTACGAGATTTATTGGTTCAAGACATTTAAGGAAATCAGTCCACTTACTAACAGGCCACTAAGCTACCAGGCAGACACATCACTAGTTACACAGGAAAAAGTATACACATTTTACAGAGTTAGTTCCCCAAAGTCACAAAACAAACAGCAATAACAAACTTCAGGAAAGAAGTGGTCAGATTTCCAGAGTAGCCACATTATGTTATTTAAAATAACTACTTGCCTTTAAAAAATTATCGGCTGGACGCAGTGGCTCACGCCTGTAATCCCAGCATATTGGGAGGCCAAAGCAGGTGGATCACAAGGTCAGGGGTTCAAGATCAGCCTGGCCAACATGGTGAAACCCTGTGTCTACTAAAAGTACAAAAAAAATTAGCCAGGCATGGTGGCAGGCGCCTATAATCCCAGCTACTGAGGAGGCTGAGGCAGGAGAATTTCTTGAACCCAGGAGGCAGAGGTTGCAGTGAGCCGAGATGGCACCACTGCACTCCAGCCTGGGCAACAGAGCAAGACTCGGTCTNAAAAAAAAAAAAAAAAAAAAATTATGAGACACACAAAGGGACAAGAAATTATGGCCCAAGTACAGGAGGAAAAAGGCAATCAATAGAAACTATCCCTGAGGAAGCCCAGGTGTTGGATTACTAGACAAGGGCTTTGAACAAGCTACTATAAATAAGTTCAGAAAACTAAAAGAGACCACATCTGAAGAAAGTTAATTATAAGGATTTCTCACCAAACAGGGACTAAATCTTTATCAATAAAGAGATAGAAAATATTTTTTAGAAAAGAACCAAATTAAAAATTGTAGAGTTGAAAAGTACAGTAACTACAATGAAAAATTTGAGAGAGGATCAATGTCTGACTTAAGCTGGCAGATGAAAGACTCCAATTACCCAGTCTCAAGAACAGAAAGAAAACTAACGCAGAAAAACAAAAACACCCTCAGATTTGTGAGAAATCACCAAGCATACCAACATATGCACAACAGAAGTCCCAAGACAGAAGAGAAAAAGGAAAAAAAAGTTACAGAAATAATGGCTGAAAACTTTCCAAATTCCACGAAAAACACAAATTGACATTTCCAAGGAACTCAATAAAGACGAAAAAGGAAAAACTCAAAGAGATCTGCACATAGACACATCATAGTCAAACAATCAAAGGCAGAGACAGAGGATCTTGAAGGTAGCAAGAGAAAAACAACTCATCACATACAAAATTCTCAATATAAACAGCTGATTTCTCATCAAAAACCACAGAGAAGGCAACATCGCATAAGAAACATATTCCTAGTGCTGAAAGAAAACGATTATCAACCAAGAATCCTACAGTCAGCAAAGGTAAGAACAAATTAAGACATTCCCAGTTAACAAAATGGAACTGGGCTGGACACTGTGGCACACACCTGTAATTCCAGCACTTTGGGAGGCCCAGGCAGGCAGACTGCTTGAGCCAAGGAATTCAGGACCAGCCTGGGCAACATGGTGAAACCCCATCTCTACCAAAAAACACAAAAACTAGCCAGGTATGATGGCGCATTCCTGTAGTCCCACCTACTTGGGAGGCTGAGGCAGGAGGATCCCTTGAGCCTGGGAAGTGGAGATTGCAGTGAGTCAAAATCACACCACTTCACTCCAGCCTGCTTGGGTGAGAGACTAAGACCCTGTCTCAAAAAAACAAAATGAAGGTCGGGCGTGATGGCTCACGCTTGTAATCCAAGCACTCTGGAGGCCAAGACGGGAGGACCACCTGAGGTCGGGAGTTCAAGACCAGCCTGACCAACATAGTGAAACCCTATCTTTTAAAAAAAAAAGAAAAAAAATTTTTTTAAAGGTTAAAAAAAAAAGAACAAAACAAAATGAAAACAAACTGGGAATTCATCAGTAGAAGAGCTGCCCTATGAGAGAAATAATAAAGGGAGTACTTAGAGCTAAAATGAAGGACCTAAGACAGTAATTAAAATCCATATGAATAAATAAACAGCAACAATAAAGGTAACTACATAGGTAGATTAAAAAACAGTATAAATATATTTTTATTTATAATTCTTCCTATCTGAATTAAAAGAAAACCATACAAAACAATAATTATAAAACTTGATGGACTTTAATGTAAAAGATGTAAAGATGTGACATCTTTTAAGATGTGACAATAAGCACAAAAGGGGGGAAAAGAACAGGGTTCTATTAAAGCAAAGTTATTATACACTATTGAAATTAAGTTAATATTACCCCAAACTAGATTAAGTTATTAATCAGGGAAATTTAAAATATAGGAAAAAAAACAAGATAATTAAAATATATAATAGAAAATACTTGGATTTCCACGATTTCTTTATCATAAAAAAAAGAATGATAAAGAAATTGAAAGAAAAAAAAAAACATACTAGGGCCGGGCGCGGTGGCTCAAGCCTGTAATCCCAGCACTTTGGGAGGCCGAGGTGGGTGGATCACGAGGTCAAGAGATCGAGACCATCCTGGTCAACATGGTGAAACACCGTCTCTACTAAAAATACAAAAAATTAGCTGGGCA
>NW_016108107.1:145287-150355 GCF_001604975.1 Cebus imitator | reverse complement strand
CACAAAAGAGGGCTATAATAGGAGAAGCAAAAAAAATAATAATAATAAAGACATAAAACATATAGAAAACACAGAAAACAAATAGCAAAATGGTAACTGTAAATCCTAATGTATTAGTAATTATATTACATATAAATAAATGGATCAAACACTTAATAGACAGAGATGGAGAATGAGCCAAAAATAAAGAAAAAAATGTAAGACATGACCCAAATATATGTTTTCTAAAAGATATGTGTTAAATTCAAAGACCAAACAGGCTGAAAGCAAAACAAAGGGAAAAGATACACCATGCAAACAGCAAACTACACAATGTCAGATACAATGTACTTGAAGACAAAAATTGTTACCAAAAATAAAAATAAAAAAGTAACAAAAATAAGAAAAAAAAATTGTTACCAAAAAGAGACAAAAAAAAGTACACTTTATAAGAGAAAAAAATCCAACAATTCATCAAAAAGATGCAACAATTATAAATACATATGCAACTAACAACAGAGCCCTAAAATGCTTGAAGCAAAAACTGACAGCTGAAATGAGAAACAAGCAGTTTAACAATAATCAGAGGCCTCAATATCCCACTTTCACTAATGGATAAAACAACTACACAAGATATCAGCAATGAAATAGGAGACTAAAATACTACAAACCAACTAGATCTAACAAATATCTATAAAAGCCTCCAAGCAACAATGGCAAAATATATACTGTTCTCAAATGACATGGAACATTGTCTAGGAGAGACAATGTGTTAGGCTTTAGAACAAGTCCCAACACACTTAAACAACTGAAAACATATAAAGTATATTCTCTGACAAAAATGAAATGAAATTAAAAAACAGTCACCAAAAAAAAGTTTGGGAAATTTACAAATATGTGGAAATTAAATATCACCCTTCTAAATAACCAATGACTCAAAAAGGAAAACATTAGGAACATTACAAACACTTTGAATTGAAAACATAAAACCTTCAGGACGCAGCAAATAGCAGCACTATGAGGGAATTTATACCTGTAAACACCTACATTAAAAAAGACTGCAAATCAACAACCTAACTTTCTCCCTTAAGAAACTAGAAAAAGAGCAAACAAGACCAAAACCATCCAAAGGAAGAAAATAATAAAGACTACAGTGAAATAAATAAAACAGAAAATAGAATAGAGAAAATAAACAAAACCAAAAACGGGTTCTTTGAAAAGATCAGCAAAATTAACAATCTTTTAGTTAGACTGACCAAGAAAAAAAGAGAGAAGACTCAAATTATGAAAATCAGTAATGCAAAGGGGACTTTACTACCAACCCTACAAAAATAAAAATGATCATAAACAACTGTAATCCAACAAATTAACCTAGAGGAAATGGATGAATTCCTAAAAGACACAAACAACTAATACTGACTCAAGAAAATATTAAAAATCTGAATAAATCTATAACGACTAAAGCAACTGAATGAGTAATTTTAAATTTTCCACAAAGAAAAACCAGGACAAGATGGCTTCACTGGTAGATTGTATCAAAAGTTAAAAAAAAATTGACAGTAATTCCTTTTAAAAATATATATTAGGGCCGGGCATGGTGGCTTATGCCTGTAATCCCAGCACTTTGGGAGGCTGAGGGAGGCAGATCACAAGGTCAAGACAACAAGACCATCCTGGCCAATACAGTGAAATCCTGTCTCTATTAAAATACAAAAATTAGCTAGGCATGGTGGCATGAGCCTGTAGTCTCAGCTCCTGGGGAGGCTGAGGCAGGAGAATCATTTGAACCTGGGAGGCAGAAGTTGTGGTGAGCCGACATCACGCCACTGCACTCCAGCCTGGTAACACAGAGAGACTCCATCTCTAAACTTATATTTTTTTCAATACATTTAATATAATATAGATTAATATACTAAATATATATTTTTAAACATATACTATATATTACTATGTATTTAATATGTATTAAATGTATATTTATTGCATATATTATCTATTTATATATTATATACTATAATATGTATTATACATTTTATGTATTAAAATATATATTTTAAAACTACATAAATACATAATATATATTTTAAAACATGTATTAAATGTATATTATACATTTACATATATTTTGTTGTTGTCATTTTCTTTGAGACAGGGTCTCACACTGTTGCCCAGGATGGAGTGCAGTGGCGCGATCTCACCTCCCCTCCCAATTCAAGAGATACTCCCACCTCAGCCTCCCAATTAGCTGAAACTACAGGTGTGTGCCACCACGCCCAGCTAATTTTCATATTTTTTGTAGAGACGGGGTTTCACCATGTTGCTCAGGCTGGTCTCAAGCTCTTGGGCTCAAGCAATCTGACTGTCTCGCCCTCCCTCAGTGCTGGAATTACAGGCAAGAGCCAATGCACCAGCAACACTAATTCTTGACACTTCCCAACTCATTATATAAGGCCAATTTTCGTCAGATTTTGAAACCAAAAACACTACAAAAATAAATTACTGCTCACTATTTACAAATAAATATAACATATTTATAATTCTAAAAAATAATAAACTAGTAAATATTAATAGTTAATATAGAGTAATAGTAAATATTACTCTAAAAATGAAATAATAAAGCAGAACAATATTATATATGATTCCATTTTTATGATGTGTTCAAAATAGATATTCCTATTATTTTTATTTTATAATATAAATCTATAAAGACAGAAAACAGATTAGTGGTTCCCTAGGGATGGAGAGAATGAAGAGTAGGAGAGTTGAGGATAATGGCTAAGAAGTGTGTGTGTGGTATGAAAATGTTCTAAAATTGACTGTGGTAAGGGATGTACAACTGTATGAATATACTAAAGGTAAATGAATTTTATACCTTAAATGGTTGAAGATGTGGTATGTGAATTATATCTCAATTATATCCCAATTAAAAGGTAGGCTGGGAGCTATATGCTCCTTCTAAGGTGACTGCCTACTAAAACACAAAGTTTAAAAATGATCCATTACTCCAAATATCCAACATGGCCGGGCAAGGTGGCTCACACCTGTAATCCCAGTACTTTGGGAGGCCGAGGTGGGTGGATCACAAGGTCAGGTGTTCAAGACCAGCCTGACCAAGATGGTAAAACCCCATCTCTACTAAAAATATAAAAATTAGCTGGACATGGTGGCAGGCGCCCATAATCCCAGCTACTCAGGAGGCTGAGGCAGGAAAATCGCTTGAACCCGGGTGGCAGAGGTAGCAGTGAGCCAAGATTGCGCCACTGCACTCCAGCCTGGGGGATAGAGTGAGACTGTCTCAAAAAAAAAAAAAGAAGCTGAATACACAAAAAAGAACCCAATAAAAATTGTAGAACTGAAAAACAACCAAAATAATAACTGGGTTAGCTGAACAGCAGAAGGAATATAACACGTGTAATAACCAGTAAACCTGAAACAGTAAGAACTGCACAATTGAAACAACAGAAAGAAAAATAAGACTGGAAAAAAATGAAAAATAGTGCCTCACCGGGTGTGGTGGCTCAACCCTGTAATCCCAGCACTTTGGGAGGCCGAGGCAAGTGGATGACCTGAGGTCAGGAGTTCGAAACCAGCCTGGCCAACATGGCAAAACCCCATCTCTACTAAAAAAATAAACAAATAAATACAAAAATTAGCCAGACATGGTGGTGGGCATCTGTATTCCCAGCTACTCATGAGGCTGAGGCACAAGAATCACTTGAACCCAGGAGGCAGAGGTTGTAGTGAGCTGAGATCGTACCATTGCATTCCAGCCTGACAGAGCAAGACTGTCTCACAAAAAAAAAAGAAAAAGAAAAATAGTGCCTCACGTCCTGTGAGATAGTAACAAAAGATCTAACATTCAGTCACAGAATGAGAGGAAACAGACAGTGGTACTAAAAATTACCCTAAGAAGTGACTGAAAACTTCTCAAATGTGGTAAAAGACAAGTCTGCAGTTCAAGAAAGTATAGGAAAACCCAAAGAAATTCGTGCAATCAGACACATTGTAATTTAACGTCTGAAAACTGAAGACACAGAAAAAACCTCTAAAGCAGCTGGGGAGAGAGAAAATAAGAAAATGAATTCAAATGACAAGATTTCTCATCTGAAAAAAAAAAGTGTCTCAACAATTCTAAAATGTTAAAAGCAAGGAACTGTCAACCACAAATCCTATAAAAAGAAACAGCTGACAAAATCTTAAGGAAAAAACAAAGAACAAAAGAACACAAAAGATCCTATGGTTTATATCTAAGCCCTGAGAAATCAGAAAATAGAAAATAGGCTGAGGTCGGGGATGGTGGCTCACGCCTATAATCCCAGCAATTTGGGAGGCCAAGGCAGATGGATCACCTGAGGTCAGGCTTTCAGTACCAGCCTGGCCAACAAGGTGAAACCCTGTCTACCAAAAATACAAAACTTAGCTAGGTGTGGGGGCGCACGCCTATAATCCCAGCTACTTGGAAGACTGGGGAAGGAGAATCTCTTGAACCCAGGAGGCGGAGGTTGCAGTGAGCCGAGATGGCACCACTGCACTCCAGCCTGGGTAACGGAGCAAGACTCTGTCTTAAAAAATAAAAAAAAAAAGAAAATACATTGATTTCAACATATGAGCAATTACAGGTGTTTCCAATAACAGTTCTTAAATACATGAGAATTAGTGATTTCTCCCTACCCATCACCAAGGCCAGCGAGATTCATTTAGGTGTAGGGTTTGCTTAAGGCATATTCCCTACTTCCTTAATTTTCTTAGTTAAAAAGAAACTGTTAAGCCACTGTTCCAAATCTTTTGTCAATTTGACCGTTTTTGTTCTAGTTAAAAATTCCGGCCGGGCGCAGTGGCTCACGCCTGTAATACCAGTACTTTGGGAGGCTGAGGCGGGTGGATCACGAGGTCAAGAGATCGAGACCATCCTGGTCAACACGGTGAAACCCTGTCTCTACTAAAAATACAAAAAATCAGCTGGGCATGGTGGCGCATGCCTGTAATCCCAGTTACTCAGGAGGCTGAGGCAGGAGAATTGCCTGAACCCAAGAGGTGGAGGTTGTGGTGAGCCGAGATCACGCCATTGCACTCCAGCCTGGGTAACAAG
>NW_016108107.1:141718-145277 GCF_001604975.1 Cebus imitator | reverse complement strand
AAAAAAAAAAAAAAAAAAAAAAAAAATTCCAAAGCTTATGAGCCTAAAATGAGAGCTATTTGTTTTAAAAAAAAATACAAGATCAATATACCTTTATCATATAAAATAAAGTCTATTTTAAATGGTATCTTCTAAAGACAAAGCCTGAATGAACCTCTGTAGTAACTGTCACAGTTTAACCACCTTAAAAGCCAAGACATTACAGAGCAAATAGTATTTATCTTAATCCATTCTAGTTTATAAAGGTGCTGTACGTGGTTTGTTTTTTTGTGTTTTTGGGTTTTTTTGAGACTTTCACTCTGTCACCAGGCTGGAGTACAGTGGCACGATCTCAGCCCACTGCAACCTCTGCCTCCTGGGTTCAAGCAATTCTCCTGCCTCAGCCTTCCAAGTAGCTGGGATTATAGGCACACATCACCACGCCCAGCTAATTTTTGTATTTTTAGTAGAGATGGGGGTTTCACCATGTTGGCCAGGATGATCTCGATCTCTTGAACTCGTGATCCACCCAGGTCGGCCTCCCAAAGTGCTGGGATTACAGGCATGAGCCACCGTGCCCGGCAAGGCTATGTTTTTAAACCAAGAATGACTACGCCTATTTGACTAGTCACCTGTTTAGCAGCAAAGACAGAAACAGCTGGTCAGTTTGCAAAATCGTGAGTTCAAACTCCGTTTCATATCACTTATCAACTGATGTATTCAACAAACTTTTATCAAGTTTCTAAAATATATCAAGTACTATCCAAGGCAGTGAGGAAAAGATAAATAAGGCATGGTTTCAGACTTCAAGGAACTCCTTACTTATAAAAATGGACACGGCAGATATAATTTAAATAAAATGTGTTAAGTCCTTTCCTAGGTAAATGTACAACGGAGCTAGAAAAGCAAGAAACTAACTATGTCAACAAAGGGGTATTTATCCTGGGATGAGTAGATGTGAGAGAGAGAGAGAGAGAAAGAGAGAGAATGAGAGAGAGAGAGAGACACTCACTCACTCTGTCACTCAGGCTGGAAAGCAGTGGCATGATCATAGCTCACTGCAGCCCCAAACTCCTGGGCTCAAACAATCCTCCTGCCTCAGCCTTCTATGTACCTGGGACTACAGGCATGTGCCATCACACCTGGCTAATTTTTTTATATTTTGTAGAGACGGCGTTCTTGCTATGTTGCCCAGGCTGGTCTCAAACTCCTGGCCTCAAACAATCCTCCCACCTCAGTCTCCCCAAACTCTGAGATTACAGGTGTCAGCTACCACACCCAGCTATCCTGATACTTAAAGGAAAAGTTACTACCATTGTATTTCAGGGTTCTATCACTCCCTCTTTGGGCTCTCAGCCCAGTTCTCAGCCCTAGATACCTATCACCATCTCATGGGAAGCATCTTTAAAGTAACGACGTCTGGCTCTGCAACAGACCAAATGTTACAGAATCACTGTGGATGCCTCGATCTCCCATCCTCACTCTTTAAAAGCTCCCCAGGTAGTTTTAAAGTAGTGCCTGTGTTGAAAATCACTGAACCAAGGAATCTCACCTACCTCTGATGACTTCAGTTTCAATTCTAGCACAGACCCTCCATATGTATCTCCATCTTCAGGTCCAACTGCTCTCTCAGGCTATTTCCTAGGTATCAAAATGTTATCATTGGCTTTCTCCTTTTCACTCAAAATTTGTTTCTTTTCCTGTATTTTCTCCCTAAATGAACAGTACCTAGAACCACCACTGGCCAGTCACCCAAGCCAGACATCAGTAAGTCATCCTTGACCCTTCCTTCTCCCTCTCACTCACCTATACACCTAACCAGTTCTCCGTATTCCACAGATGCACTCTCAAATCTATCCCCTCAGCCTCATTGGCCTCAACATCTTTCACCGAGATTCCTACAATGACCACCTTAACTGGTCTTTGTGCATCTAGTCTTGCCTCTCTCTAACCTGTTCTCTACAATCTCGCCAGAGATCAGAGTGATTTTTCTTTAAATATGCCTGGGGCCAGGCACAGTGGCTAACATCCATAATCCCAACACTCTGGGAAGTCAAAGCAGGAGGATTACCTCTACCCAGGAGGTTAGCACCAGCCTGGGCAATATAGCAAGACCCCATCTCCAGAAAAATAAGTAAATATAATCAAAACACATCTGATCACTATACTCATTCACGTTACCTGCCAGAGTAGGGGATGCCATGAGTCAAAACCCATTCTGATTTCAAAGCCCTACCCTTAGAGCAGAAAAAGACACGTAAACGAGTAAATGACAACAGTGAGGAAGAGAGATGGACTGCAGGCAGATGTGGGAAGACTTCACTGCAGAGATAACCAAAGCCGGTATAATCCCCACGTGGCTACAGCGGAAAAAAGCATTCCACAGAGAAAAAGAAGCATAAAGCCATTTAGACATGTTCAGGTAATGGAGGTGATTTTATATAGCTGAGGCAAAGGCAAGACATGTGGCAAGACACAAAGCCTGAGATGGGAACAAGCCAGACTTTGTAAGATCTGCCAGGATGAAATTCTTCAAAGCTTCCTCACTACCATCAGGATAAAGCTATGTAATAGGACACACAAGCTCATTCATGAGCTACTCCTATACACCTTTCCAGCCTCATCGCTCAGCATGCCCCTTCTCCAGCCTTTCCAAATCACCAGTTCTTTCCCAAAAGCACCAGGTTATCACGGTTTTCTTTTTTTTCTTTTTAAATTGAGATGGAGTCTTGCTCTGTTACCCAGGCTGGAGTGCAATGACATGATCTCAGCTCACTGCAACCTCTGCCTCCCGGGTTCAAGCAGCTCTCCTGCCTCAGCCTCCCAAGTAGCTGGGATTACAGGCGCCTGCCACCATGCCCTGCTAATATTTGTATTTTTAGTAGAGACAGGATTTTATCATGTTGGCCAGGTTGGTCTTAAACTCCTACCCTCAAGTGATCCACCCGCCTCAGTCTCTCAGAGTGCTGGGATTACAAACATGAGCTACTGTGCCCAGCCCATTTTTACTATTTATAAGGTTCTGTTTTCTTATTTTTCTTCCTGACTTGAGAGTGAACTCTTTAAGGAAAAGGGTTGCATCATATCTCATTGTATCTCTAGTTCCTCACAAATTGCCAGGCACATAGTGCTCGGTAAACTAAGTTTTCAGAAGAGCTGAATCTAGACAAGGAAAGGTAAGGGAAGATGGGCATTTTGAAAGAAAAGGTAACATACAGAAGTGTGTGACAGGCCGGGCGCGGTGGCTCACACCTATAATCCCAGCACTTTGGGAGGCCAAGACGGGCAGATCACATGAGGTCGGTATTTCGAGACCGGTCTGACCAACATGGAGAAATCCCATCTTTACTAAAAATACAAAATTAGCTGGGTGTGGTGGCACATGCCTGTAATCCCAGCTACTCGGGAGGCTGAGGCAGGAAACTAGCTTGACCCCGGGAGGCAGAGGTTATAGTGAGCTGAGATCCCCCCATTGCACTCCAGCGTGGGCAACAAGAACAAAACACCATCACAAAAAAAAAAGGCAGGGGGAGGGGGTTGGACACGGTGGCGCATGCCTGTAATCCCAGCTACTCGGGAG
>NW_016108107.1:140432-141613 GCF_001604975.1 Cebus imitator | reverse complement strand
AAAAGAAGTAGCTGGGTGTGGTGGCTGGTGCCTATAATCCAAGCTACTTGGAAGGCTGGGGTATAAGAATTACTCAAAACACTGGAGGCGGAGGTTGCAGTGAGCTGAGATGGGACCACTATACTCCAGCCTGGGCAACAGAAGAAGAATGTCTCTCAAAAAAAAGAAGTAAAAATGGTATAAGTGGTAAAAATGGAGACGGAAGTATGTACAGGGTGCTGTAGGAAAACAAAGAGTCACCTAACCCAAACTAAGGTGATAGAAAAAGTCCTAGGTGCCTGTGGACAGAAATTTGTCCTCACTCTCTCCAGGGTGGTGTTCCCAGAGCACCCTGTAGTCACCTGTCACAGTCTTGATCGTACTGTAGTGAACCATCTGTTTCCTTACTGCTTTCTTCTCTGGATCATGAAGGGCCAGGAAGGGGATGTGCCCATGCTGCAGAGGCCTGGAAGGACTGGCTCAACATGCTAAGGAATTGGGAGCTGATTAAGAACTTTTAAACAAAGTAAGCAGCATGATCAGCCGGATATCTCAGAAATGGAACCAATCCCCGCAGCAGTGTGGAGGACAAAGTAGACTACAGGACCCAGAGGTTCAGAAAAAGCATAACCAAGGTCTGAACCAGTCTTCTGGCAATGAAGAGAGAATAAAAAGTCTTATGAAGAGAGAGAAAAAAAGATCTGAGGTAGCAATAACAGGATCTATGCTAGACTTAATGTGGGGAGAAAAAGAAGATGATTTTAAAGTTTCTAGAGTAAAGATCTTAAAATAAGAGAAATGTTTGTATATGTGCTTGAAGGGGGCTATGTGTAGATAAAAAGGGAAGGAAAACGTAACCACATTTGAAGTACCAAGCATCCAAATACAGTTAGTTATACAGTAGGCAGATGAAAATTGGGACCTGAGGTTCAAGAGAAATGGGGACCAAATAGATATTTTCGAAAACCATAAATATACAGGTGCTATTTGAAGCCATGAAAAGAAGTATAATCACATAAGGAAATTAGAGAAAAGAACAAAAATGAAACCCCAAGGAATGCCACGTTAATCTGAGAAGACTAAAAAAAGAAAAAGGAAGCATCAAGAAAAGCTTTGTTTTGGTCTGGATGGTGGAAACCTGAGGCTATGTATCGTCCAACAGAAAAAAAAAAAAAAAATACATATATATATATATGGGGAGA
>NW_016108107.1:138665-140021 GCF_001604975.1 Cebus imitator | reverse complement strand
AAAAAAAAAAAAAAAAAAAAATACATATATATATATATGGGGAGAGATCAAAGATGCTAGCTTTAGAAAAGAAGACCCCTCTTCCTCTGAGATCAAAGGAAAGGGTATTAGAAATCAGATACAGATAGGCACAGACAAAAATTACAGCACCTTAAGAGTTCAGGGCTGATGCCTACCAATTTCTTCTGCAAAGTTAAGAGGCAAAATAAGCAACGAAAAGAAGGCAGGAGTAGGACAGTGTCAGAGAAGAATGGTAAAGATCTATGAACGGCCATTTAGATTTTAGGATGAAAGAGGAATCAAAGGATTTCCAGGATCCAGAAGTGGAGAAACAGCACCTAGCCGCTTAGTTACATGATTTTCGCCAGCCTTCCCTGGGATACCAGGAGCAGAAAAAGCTGACTGATTCATCCAGGCTTGAGGTCATCAGAGCAAATGTGGCAAGAATAGCACAGGGCCAATGACAATGCTTTGATCACTTTAAAAAGTCAAACGCATCTTACTCTTTTTTAAAAATCAACTCACTATTCCCTCCAAGTGCCAGTGTTTGGAGAGGGGGAAGGAGAGAAGTGGATAATTCCTTTTTCACTCTGAGAGAACTTGTCAGAAGTTTAATTCTTAAGCGTATCTGATCTGTACAGCAGTTGATTCCAGGAAGCCCAAATCCTGATTCCTCCTGGATCTTAAAAGATGAAAATTCATTGCAGCTCCCTGGACAGTCCAACTAATAAGTAAACCCGTGCAACACTGCTTATGTACTATGCCATTTTAGCTGGGGGTAGGGGCTCTTTCTTTCCTAAAAGAAAGGTTCCCTAAACTGCAGATGGGGATGGAGAGAAAATGGGGAGTAATTATACTGCAAAGCTCACTGACTAGCACCCTAAGAATACTTTACAAAAGCAACTACCATAAAACAATACATGACACTGATAGCAGAATTCTGTTTCTTCTTAATGAATGCAATAAGTAATTGACTATTTGATTGCTTTATTGGAGTTGGTCAATTTCTCCTGCCATCTCCCATACCATTTTTCAGGCAGAGTCAAATCCCTGTGGACCCTGGACTTCTTGCTACCATCATCTGGAAAATACAAAAGGTCTGGAAGGAAGAAGAGACTAATATGCGTGACCACCCACCATGTGCCAGGCCTACTGTGTGCTAGACTGGGCAAGGCACTTTACACGTTATGGGGTGCCGCTCATGTAAGGATGAATAAAGATATTACTCTATGGATCTCGGCCGGGCGCAGTGGCTCACGCCTGTAATCCCAACACTTTGGGAGGCCGAGGCAGAAGGATCGCTTGAGGTCAGGAGTTCAAGGCCAGCCTGGGCAACACAGAGAGATTCTATCTCTT
>NW_016108107.1:136047-137935 GCF_001604975.1 Cebus imitator | reverse complement strand
AAAAAAAAAAGCAACGGATCTGGCATTCCAGAGAGTGGGAAAGTGTCTGGAGGTTTAAGTGCAAGGGAAGGAAGAGGAGACGGCGATAGTGGGTGGTCAAAGGGAGCGGAGAAGACACGAGTTGGGAAAGAAAGGCGCCTGGGAGCAAAGGGGCAAGACCAGGGACACCTGGAGCGGGGCGGGCGACTGCTGTGCGGAGGGACAACGTACAACGGGGTGGTGACGGGGCGAGGAGCCGGAGAAGCGCAGCCGGGGGAGAGGCGGGGGCGAAAGTCCGAGCCCAGGGAACTCCGGGGCTGGGCCGCGAGGAGGGATGGAAGGGGCACAGGGGAGAGGGCAGGGAGGCCCCGCGGCCGGGGCGACGCCGAGCCGGGGAAACGCCGGCGACGGGGGAAGGGGCGTGGGAGCGGGGGCCGCGCGGGCCAGACCCGGGACTCCGCGCTCGGGGGCGGGGTTGGACCGGCCGGAGGCAGCGGGCGGGGGACTACGAGGGGCCGAGGGATGCCGGAACCGGGCTCGGGGCCGGGCGGGAGGCGGTGCGTGTGGAGCGGAGCCCGGCGAGCGCCGAGTTCTCCTTACCTGGGATGAGTGAGGAGCCACCGCGCCGCCTCGCCGGCATCCTGGGCTCAGCCGCTAGTCCCACCGCCCTCGGCCGGGGGCCACTCGGGAGCCCGCCCTGACCGCCAGGCGCCTGCAGCTGCAGCGCGGCTCGGCCCCGCGGAGCAGCGCCGCTGCCACCCGCACCCGCGGCCGCCTCAGCAGCGACTCCCGCGGTAACCGCCTCAGCTCTGGCCGCCAGGGTCCGGGGCGGTCGCGGGATCACACGCGCGCTGCGATTGGCTGAGCGGGCGATGTGTCGGCTGCTCTGATTCGCGAGTTCCGGCCGGCTGCCCGCCGAGGGAGGCGGGGCTGACAATGGAGCTGGGTCCAGCGGGCGCCGAGGGGCGGGAGTCTGACGCCGCAGCCGGGCCCGCGCCCCGGCCGCCCTGCCCGTGCGCGCTCCCGAGGGGGCTTCCCGGCAGCCCCCAGCCCGGCCGGGTGGTTGCCCCAGCAACGGCGCGCGGGCCCTGCCTGCAGGCGAGCCGCCGGCAAGTGGCGTCCTCGCCGCCCCCACCCCACGTGGGTGGCCGAGAGGCCTTCATCTGTGAAACCCTAGAACAGGACGAGAAAATGCGCTTTTCCTGGAAATCCCCCTCCTCTGCCTGTCCACTGCTTCAGATCCCACCTTTGCGCGCTGCTGGCGGAGGAGCTGTTTCCCGGGGAGATAACGCCCAAACGCAAATATCGAACTCGCACACTATTTCATCCGCGCTAGAGTGTAGACCTGCAATAGTAGATTCCCTCCCAACCACAGAGGTGGGGAGAGGGTGCTGACTTCCTAAAAGAAAGAAGTGAAAACCAGGAAGGGAGAAAAAGGCAAAGAAGCAAAAGAAAGGTGGGGGAAGGGCTGAAATTTCACAGAACGATCCATTCATTTTAGTTTCTTCCTACAGGCACGTCTATATCAGGTTCTGTCAAAGCAATTATTTCAACTCCATTGACATAGAGTAGAAAAGGCATGAGTGCAGAATCTAAAAGCCGTGTTCAAAATTGCTGTCTACTGCACTTTGGGAAGCCAAGTCTGCTGAATCACCTGAGGTCAAGAGTTCGAGACCAGCCTGGCCAACATCGTGAAACTCCATCTCTACTAAAAATACAAAAATTAGTTGGGCGTGGTGATGGACACGTATAGTCCCAGCTACTCCGAGGCTGCGGCAGAATTGCTTGAACTCGGGAAAGTAACTACCTTCTTTTGCGCATGGTATAATATTTTCATAGTTCATCCATGTTGTAGCACGTATCAGTACTTAATTCCTTGTTATGGCCAAATAATATTCCATTAAACGGA
>NW_016108107.1:130093-135714 GCF_001604975.1 Cebus imitator | reverse complement strand
AGTCTCACTCTGTTGCCAAGGCTGGAGTGCAGTCATGTGATCTTGGCTTACTGTAACCTCTACCTCCCAGGCTCAAGTGATTCCCGTGCCTCAGCTTTCCCTGGAAGAATCAGGGCTTACAGCCTGTTTCTTCCAAACAGTAGCTGGAATTACAGGCATGTGCCACTATACCTGGCTAATTCGTATATTTTTAGTAGAGATGGGGTTTCATCATGTTGCCCAGGCTGGTCTTGAACTCCTGGCCTCCAGTGATCTGCCTGCCTTGGCCTCCTAAAGTGCCGGGATTACAGGCATAGGCCACCGTGCCCGACCCAACATCACATTTTATTTATCCATTAATCCATTGAGGGACATCTGTTTCCACCTTTTTTGCCTATTATACATGATGCTGCTATGAACATTTATGTAGTTTTTGTGTGGACCTCATTTTCATCTTTACAGCAATTGTCCAAGGTACATATTATATCTCATCCTATAGATAACAAAACTGACTGGCTGTGGTGGATCACACCTGTAATCCCAGCGCTTGGAAAGCCCAGGCAGGAGGATCCCTTAAACTCAGAAGTTCTAGGCTGCAGTGAGCCTAGGTGACAGAGTGAGACCTTGCCTCTCACTCAAAAGAAAAAATATATGTGTGCATGTGTGTGTATATAGAGATATGAAAATTCACTGTAAGAAAAAGAAAAAAAGAAAATTCACTGTAACACTCTACACAGCAATTTTGTTTGTGTTTGTTTTTGTTTTTGTTTTTTTGAGATGGAGTTTCATTCCTGTTGCCCAGGCTGGAGTGCAATGGTGTAATCTCAGCTCACTGCAACCTCCACCTTCCAGGTTCAAGCAATTCTCCTGCCTCAGCCTCCCCAGTAGCTGGGATTACAGGCACCTGCTACCACACCTGACTAATTTTTTTTGTACTTTTAGTAGAGACGGGGTTTCACCACGTTGGCCAGGCTGGTCTCGAACTCCTGACCTCAGGTGATCCACCTGCCTTGGCCTCCCAAGCTGTTGGGATTACAGGTGTGAGTCATCATGCCCAGGCTTTGTTTTGCTTTTAGAGACAGGTTCTCGCTATGTTGCCCAAGGTAGTCTCAAACTCCTGGCCTCAAGCAATCCTCTAACCAGTCTCTTAATGTTAAGCAAGGGCCAAGTTCCATTCTGCTTTCTACATTTCACACCTCTTCAGAAGAAGGACCCACCATGACCTCAGTAATACGGAAGCCACCACCGGTGCACAGCCCTGACGGGCTCTCTCCACAAACTAGAGATCGAGAGCGGAGATGACCTCCCACACTGCCCAGAAAATCCTTCCCCCGCCTATAAGACCTGGAAAAAGAATTGAGTAGCCAGGTGGGGAGCGGGCACTGGCCCTCCTAGCACGTATTGAACTATAAGAACGAATTCTAGACGTGGGAATTCAGTAAGAACAAAGGACATGATTCTTTCAGTGAAACTCACATGGCAGGATGTGTCCCTGAGCAGAACAGTTTCAGGTGACCCAGGGGCTACACTGTCTGTAGCTGACAGGGTCCAGCCTTTGAGGCAGAAGTAAGAAGCAGCTTGATCTGAAGCAAAGCTCAGGGTTATTGAGAACAAGATGAACTTTTCATGCTTTCTAAATCTGCCCCCAACACATATAGTATATGTACTAGTAGGAAAAAAGACACCAGAATATAGTCATTTTTTGTTTTTTGTTTTTGAGATGGAGTTTCGCTCTTGTTGCCCAGGCTGGAGTGCAATGGCACGATCTCAGCTCACTGCAACCTCAGCCTCCTGGGTTCAAGCGATTCTCCTGCCTAAGCCTCCCAAGCAGCTGGGATTGCAGGCATGTGCCACCATGCCCTGCCAATTTTTTTTTTTTTTTTAATATGGAGTCTTGGTCTGTCACCCAGGCTAGAGTGCAGTGACACAATCTCAGCTCACTGCAGCCTCTGCCTCCTGGGTTCCCAGGTTCCAACGATTCTCCTGGCTCAACCTCCTGGGTGGCTGGGATTACAGGTACACTCCACCACGCCCAGCTAATTTTTCAATTTTTTTTTTTTTTTTTTTTTGAGACGGAGTTTTGCTCTTGTTACCCAGGCTGGAGTGCAATGGCGCGATCTCGACTCACCGCAACCTCCGCCTCCTGGGTTCAGGCAATTCTCCTGCCTCAGCCTCCTGAGTAGCTAGGATTACAGGCATGCACCACCATGCCCAGCTAATTTTTTGTATTTTTAGTAGAGACGGGGTTTCACCATGTTGACCAGGATGGTCTCGATCTCTTGACCTCGTGATCCACCCGCCTCGGCCTCCCAAAGTGCTGGGATTACAGGCTTGAGCCACCGTGCCCGGCCAATTTTTCAATTTTTTTAGTAGAAACGGGATTTCGCCATGTTGGCCAGGCTGGTCTAGAATTCCTGGCCTCATGTGATCTGCCCACCTTGGCCTCCTAGAGTGCTGGAATTTCAGGTGTGAGCCACTATGCCCAGCCTTTTACCTATTGTTTTCTTTTAGAGGTGGGATCTTGCAATCTTGCCCAAACTGGTCTTGAACTCCTGGGCTCAAGCAGTCCTCCCACCTTGGACTCCCAAAGTGCTGGGATTATGGGCATGAGCCATCACGCCTGGCCTAGATTACCTGTTACAAGGAATGAATACATAACTCTTTTTTTTTTTTTTTGAGGCAGAGTTTCGATGTTGTTGCCCAGGCTGGAATGCAATGGCGTGATCTCGGCTCACCACAACCTCTGCTTCCCGGGTTCAAGCAATTCTCCTGCCTCAGCCTCCTAAGTGGCTGGAATTATAGGCGTGTACCACCACGCCTGGCTAATTTTGTATTTTTAGTAGAGACAGCGTTTCTCCATGTTGGTCAAGCTGGTCTTGAACTCCCAACCTCAGGTGATCCGCCCGTCTTGGCCTCCCAAAGTACTGGGATTACAGGCATGAGCCACCACACCTGGCCATAACTTTTTTTCAAAGGAAAACTCATTCCTGAAACACTGTCCAAGCCTATATGCACATGTGGTTCACATGACATTTCTATTCCTCTGTGTAATTTAATGAGCCTTATAGATTCTGAACACTCTTTCTGTGTTTCTGTTTTCCCTCCCAGGCCTTACCTCTCCAGGTGATCAGCCCAGAATTAGATAACCTCACTAGAGAGCATCAGCCAGATGCAGTGGCTCACACCTGTAATCCCAGCACTTTGGGAGTCCAAGGCAGGTGGATCACTTGAAGTCAGGAGTTCGAGACCAGCCTGGTCAACCTGGTAAAACCCCATCTCTACTAAAAATACAAGACTCTGTCTCAGAAAACATTAAAAAAGATAACTTCACCTGAGAGTATAGATGGCTTTGCCCCCTTCTTCAGGCAATTCAAAGGGCTCAGAGCCTGTTTCTTCCAAACAGCCTACGCAGCACTGGCAGGGCCAAGAAGAAGAGGAAACGGACCATTGCTTGCTGCCCTCCCAGTGAGAGTTGCGAGTCTCTCTCCTCTTGGCCAGCCTTTACACAGCTTCTGCCTTGGGAATTCATCTCTAAAGAAGAAAACCTGGCCAAGGATGAGTGAGGACTCCTTATTACAGCAGTCTCACCTCCTGGAGGGAAAGTATATGCAACATACCTAGGCATGTGTGGGCTTTGAGAACTGAAAAGGCAGCATCAGCCTCCAGCACTTTTGCCATTCGGGTTGTCGGCATTGCTTTACTCTTAAGAAGAACACACGTTTGATCTTGGGCTTCCAAAAGAATTTTAAAAATAAAAATAAATAAATAAAAAAGAAGGACACAGGCTGGGTACAGTGGCTCATGCCTTCAATCCCAGCATTTTGGGAGGCCGAGGCGGGTGGATCATGAGGTCAGGAGATCAAGACCATCCTGGCCAAAATGGTGAAATTCCCATCTCTACTAAAAATACAAAAACTAGCCAGGCATGGCAGCATGCACCTGGAGTCCCAGCTACTCAGGAGGCTGAGGCAGGAGAATCGCTTGAACCTGGGTGGCGGAGGTTGCAGTGAGCCGAGATTGCACCACTGCACTCCAGCCTGGGCAACAGAGCGAGATTCCGTCATGAGATTCCGTCTCAAATAAACAAAAAAATAAATAAGAGGACAGACGAGGTGGCTCACGCCTGTAATCCTAACACTCTGGGAGGCCGAGGTGGGCAGATCACGAGGTCAGGAGTTAGAGACCTGCCTGGCCAACATCGTGAAACTCCATCTCTACTAAAAATACGAAAATTAGCCGGGTGTGGTGGCACGTGCCTGTAGTCCCAGCTACTCAGGAGGCTCAGGCAGGAGAGTTACTTGAACCCAGGAGGCAGAGGTTGCAGTGAGCAGAGACCAAGAAGACGGTTGTATCTGTCACAACCAGCACCAACAGGGCCTGGCAATGGGTGGATGGATGGATGCACGGATAGATGGATGGATGCATGGATGGGTGCATGGATAGATGGTTGGATGGATGGATGAACAGTAAAAGCTGTAATTAATGAAGGCCAGCAGGGCACAGGAGAGGGGACCCAGGGAACAGAACAGGAGGACACTTGTGTCACTCAGAGTCCTGCCGGGGAAGGCCAGGGAGGCACCAGGTGAGGACTCCAGAGCCAAAGATCTTTGATGGAGAACTGAGAGTTAAACTTTTACCCCACCTCAAGTGACCTAAAAGCCCTGGCTAATTTGGGACAAGATGAAACACTTACCTGCACACAGCATCGAAGAGCAGTGGGCTGCGGGAGCCACCTCACAGTTCTCTTGAAGCTTCTGGGACACAGGGATTTAAAGCAGAAAGAAAAGGGTGATATAATTTAAAGAAAAAGAAAAAAATAAGCAGGACTCCTGACTTTCTCCACCCCTAGATCCTGGAAAACTGGGCAGGTCAGGCCCCTCAGCCACATCATCATTTGAAAATGAAAATTCAGCCCAGCCTATGAGCAGGCATTTTCCAAGTGGCTACAGAATTCCTGCACCTTCCAAAAATACCTCTTCATGCAACTCCTGCCAGGGAGAGAGGGCCACATGCCCAGCAGGCTGGAGCTGACCAATTGGGCTTCCTGAACCAGGAGCTGACACCACGTGCTTTGCAGACCCCAAATTCCGGAAATGCCCACTGCTCCGTGGGGAAACCCAGCCAGACAGCTGTGCTGTGTCCCAGGCTGAGAGCAAAGCATCCTCTAGTTTTACTTACAACCAAGGAGACTATAAGGCTTCCAAGGATGGTTTCCAAACCTGACCATGCATCTAAACTACCTGCCTAGCTTAGTAAAGTAAACACCAGCCTCTCAGCAGTTTTAGGAAGCAGAAGTTCTGCGAGGAGCTCCCCACAACCCCCACAGTGAGTCAGGGGTGGGCATAGTGACTGAGGGGCAGCATTAGTGTCTTCAGAGAGACTGGTGGGTGTTAACGCTGTTTCTTGAACTGGGTGTAATTCATCAAGCTACATACACATGTGGGCTTTTCTGTATTTTTTTTTAATTTAACTTTATTTTTGTTTAACTGAGATGGGGTCTCACTGTATTGCCTAGGCTGGTCTTGAACTTCTTGGGCTCAAGTGATCCTCCCACCTCGGCCTCCCAAAGTGCTGGGTTTACAGGAGTAAGCCACCGTGACTGGCCTTTTCTGTATGTTTGTTATATTTCATTAGAGAAAAAA
>NW_016108107.1:111863-129538 GCF_001604975.1 Cebus imitator | reverse complement strand
TGTAATCCCAGCACTTTGGGAGGCTGAGGTGGGTAGATTATGAGGTCAGGAGTTCAAGACCAGCCTGACCAATATGGTGAAACCCTGTCTCAAAAAACAAAAAAAAAAGCCAGACACGATGGCTCACACCTGTAATCCCAGCACTTTAGGAGGTTGAGGTGGGCAGATCACCTGAGGTCCGGAGTTCAAGGCCAGCCTGATCAACATGGAGAAACCCTGCCTCTACTAAAAAAATACAGTTAGCTACATTTTTATATGGGTGTGGTGGCGCATGCCTGTAATCTCAGCTACTTGAGAGGCTGAGGCAGGATCCTCTTGATCCCAGGAAGCCGAGGTTGCAGTAAGCTGAGATTGCACCATTGCTGGGCAACAAGAGCGAAACTCCATCTCAAACAAAAAGCATGCTTGGCAAAAGCACTCAATGCCATGATAACTGGGTCATCCCTTAGTGTACCCAGAGTTCCACTTCTGTTCTTTTCCTCCGGCAGCTCTATCCACCTGTGTTTCCCAGCCTAACTCTGCCAGCAAGACTTCAGCCAGCCTTCACATCACACCATGAAAGCCATACGGCCCTTGTGATCTATGCCCTGATTGATTTGTTTCCTTCCTTCCTTCCTACCTTCTTCCCTCCCTCCTTCTTCCTTCCTCCTACTCTCCCTTCCTCCTTCCTTCCCTCCTTCCTTCCCTTCTTCTCTGCTTTCCTCCCTCCTTCTTTCCCTTCTTCCCTCCTTTCCTTCCTTCCTTCCATTGTTCCTTCCTTCCTTCCTTCTTTCCTTCCACTTTCTTTCTTTCTTTTTTAGAGATTGTATTTCACTCTGTCGCCCAGGTTGGAGTGCAGTGGCATGATCTTAGTTCACTGCAGCCTCAAACCCCTGGGCTCAAGCAATCCTCCCCCATCAACCTCTTGAGTAGCTGGGACCACAGGCACATGTCACCACATCCAGCTAATTTTTACGTTTTTTGCAGAGATGGGGGTCTTGCTATGTTGTCCAGACTGGTCTCTACCTCTTGGCCTCAAGTGATCCTGGCATGGGGATCACAGGCATGTGTCGCTATGCCCAGCCTGATTTATACTTTTCTTTTCTTTTCTTTTTTTGAGACAGAGTCTCACTCTATTGCCCAGGCTGGAGTGCAATGGCACAATCTCAGCTCACCTCAACTTCCACTTCCCAAGTTCAAGCAATTCTCCTGCCTCAGCCTCCCAAGTAGCTGGGATTACAGGCACACACCACCATGCCCAGCTACTTTTTGTATTGTTAGTAGAGACGGGGTTTTGCCATGTTGGCTGGGCTGGTTTCGAACACCTGACACCTGACCTCAAGTGATCTAACTGCCTCAGTCTCCCAAGGTGCTGAGATTACAGGCGTGAGTCACCACGCCTGGCCTTGTTTTTTAAGTTTTTTGTTTTTTGGGTTTTTTTGAGACAGGGCTTGCTCTGTTGCCCAGGCCGCAGTGTGATGGTACGATCTCGGCTCACTGCAGCCTCCACCTCCTGGGCTCAAGCAATCCTCCCACCTTATCCTCTGGAGTAGCTGGGACTACAGGTGCAGGCTACCACACCTAGGTTTAAAAAAAAAATTGTAGGCTGGTTGTGGTGGTTCACGCCTGTAATCCCAACACTTTGGGAGCCCAAGGTGGGTGGATCACCTGAGGTCACGAGTTCAAGACCAGCCTGGCCAACACGGTGAATCCCGTCTCTACTAAACCACAAAAATTAGCCATGTGTGATGGTGTGCGTCTGTAATCCTAGCCACTTGGGAGGCTGAGGCAGGAGAATCCATTGAACCTGAGAGGCGGAGGTTATAGTGAGCTGAGATAGCGCCACTGCACTCCAGCATGGGCGACAGAGTCAGACTTCATCTCAAAAAAAAAATTTTTTTTTAAATAGAGACCTCTATATGTTGCCCAGGCTGTTCTCAAACTCCTGGGCTCAAGGGATCCTCCTGCCTTGGCCTCTCAAAGCGCTGAAATTACAGGCATGAACCATGGTACCCAGCCTGTTTTTATTTAAAACTTTATTTTGAAAAATATTTAAACATAGAAAAAAATTGTGAGAATACAATTAACTCTAATATTCTTTTGCTTCACCAAGTGTCCAACTGTTGATTCACCAATTAACATTCGCCTCATTAGCTTAATCTCTCAATATATACATAGTAGATTATTACTGCTAACATTATTGAACCATTTAAAATTACAGACACCATCTTATGTCCCTTTACTCCTATATACTTCATTAGTGTCTCCTAAAAATGAGAATATTCTCAGCCAGGGGTGGTGGCTCATGCCTGTAATCCCAGCACTTTGGGAGTCCAAGGCAGGGGGATAACCTGAGGTCAGGAGTTCGAGACCAGCCTGGCCAACAGGGTGAAACCCCATCTCTATTAAAAATACAAAAAAGAGTCAGGTGTGGTGGCAGGTGCCTGTAATCCCAGCTACTTGTGAGGCTGAGGCAGGAGAATCACTTGAACCGAGGACACGGAGGTTGCGGTGAGCTGACATGGTGCCACCACACTCCAGCCTGGGCGACACAGCAAGACTTCATCTAAAAAAAAAAAAAGAACATTCTCTTATACAATAATCAAATGAAGGAAATTTAACATCACTGTGACACTGTTACCTAATGTACAGTCCATACTCCAATTTCCCTGATTGTCCCAATTACGTCCTTTATAGTAAGGTGCGTTGCAGTTAGCTGTCATGCTGCTTTCGTCTCCTTTAGTCTTGAACATTTCCTCCCTCTTTCTGTCCTTCATTCTGGAGGTACACGACTTATGTGCCCCAGAAGTGTGTTGTAACTTCCTCAGGGCATCAGTCACATCAGGAGGCCCTTGAAGTCTGTTTGTCCCAATATTGGGACGTATTGATCATTTAGTTAAGGAGAAATTCACCAGTTTTCTCCCCTGCAAACTTACAGGGCTTTTTTTTTTTGTGATTAATAAGTAATCTGTTGGAAGATACTTCATGACTGTGGAAATATTCTGTTCCCCTCTGATGATGATTCCAGCCTGGTTGTCCTTGCCAGTCATTCAAGGAAAGGGCAGCTGGCGAGTGCCCGGGCTGGGAGGCGCTGGAGGTGGAAGAGCCGGGCTGGGCAGAGAAGCAAATGCAACTAGGACAGGAATCTGTGCAGAGAGCAGGGAAGGCATTTGGGATGCCTCACAGGAAGCCTTAATGCAGCTCATGGAGAGGTGGGTGGTGGGCATCCCACTCTGCTTCAGTGCCCACTGGGCACTTCTGGGCTGCCGCAATGGGGCTGGCTCTTTCCTGGGATCATGCCCTGGAGAGAGGCCAGTTTGCAGGAGGCAAAAGAAAGGCTCTTTCCCACCTCACTCCTCAGTGGCCTCTAGTGATCCCTGGTGGGGAGGTAGAGAGGAGACAGCCCCAAAGGGAGAAGTACAGCATTTGAGAGTAAATTACATTCAAGTAAATGTTATTTTCAGAGTGCAATGAATCTGCAAGGTTCCAGACACCTGGGCCTGGCCTGGCCCTACTAGCCAGTCCCCACCACCAGCCCTGGCCTGTTTGCTCTGCCCCCTGCAAACATTTGCTGTGCTGTGGGCCGCAACCCTTGGCTGGCAGTCAAGGTGGAAGGGGGATGGGGGTGGTTCTCATGATGCCCGCAGGACATACACAGTCCTGGGAGGATAGGCCATGAGCTGCGGAGGTGTATCTGTTTCCCAGCCTGTCATAATGGATGACCACGAACTCGGTGACTTGGCACAACAGGCACTTATTCTCCCACAGCTCTGGAGGTCAGAAGTGTGAAATCATCGGACACGGTGATTCACACCTATGATCCCAGCACTTTGGGAGGTGAGGCGGGCGGATCACCTGAGGTCGGGAGTTTGAGAGCAGCCTGACCAACGTGGAGAAACTCTGTCTGTCTACTAAAAATACAAAGTTAGCCGGGCATGGTGGTGGGCGCCTGTAATCCCCAGCTATTCCGGAGGCTGAGGCAGGGGAACCGCTTGAACCTGGGAGGTGGAGGTTGCCGTGAGCCAAAATCACACCATTGTACTCAGGCCTGGGCAACAAGAGCAAAACTCTGTTATAAAAAAAAAAAAAAAAAGGCCAGGCCTGGTGACTCACCTCTGTAATCCTAGCACTTTGGGAGGCCAAGGCAGATGGATCACCTGAGGTTGGGAGTTCAGGACCAGCCTGGCCAACATGGAGAAACCCTGTCTCTACTAAATATACAAAAATTAGGACTGGGCGTGGTGGCTCACACCTGTAATCCCAGCACTTTGGGAGGCCAAGGCGGGTGTATCACCTGAGGTTGGGAGTTTGAGGGCAGCCTGACCAACGTGGAGAAACCCTGTCTCTACTGAAAATACAAAATTAGCCAGGCGTGGTGGCGCATGCCTGTAATCCCAGCTACTCAGTAGCCTGAGGCAGGAGAATCATTTGAACCTGGGAGGTAGAGATTGTGGTGAACTGAGATTGCGCCACTGTATTCCAGCCTGGATAAGAGTGAAACTCCATCTCAAAAAGAAAAAAAATTAGCCAGAAATGGTGGTGTTCACCTGAAATCCCGGCTACTCAGGAGGCTGAGGCAGAAGAATCCCTTGAACCTGGGAAGTGGAGGTTACAGTGAGCAACCTCCAGCCTGCAAGATAGAGCAAGACTCCATTTCAAACAAAAACTAACAGAAAAGTTTGAAATCAAGGTGTCCTCAGGGCCAGCTCTTCCCAGGGCTCTAGGGGAGGATCCTTCCTGCCTCTTCCAGCGTCTGGGGGCCATCCGCACTCAGTGGCTTCCCAGCTTGCATCCTCCAATCTCTGCCACCCTGGTCATGTCCCCTCTGCCTCCTAATATAAGAGGTCATGTCCCCTCTTATAAGGAAATTCATCATCTGATTTCTGGCAGGATCCTGGGGACACCGATTAATCCAGGATTATCTCCTTGCAAGATCGCAAACTGAATGGAACCTGCAAAGACTCTTTTTCCAATTAAGGTCACATTCGTAGGTTCTCGGGGGTTAGAATATATCTTCAGAGTGGGGGGCACCATTCAGCCCTCAACAGAGGCATCCATATGCCCCCTTCCACTCTGCACAAATGTTAATTTCTTACGTTTGCTTCTCTTTCTTTTCTTCCTTCCTTTCTTCCCTCCCTCCCTCCTTCCTTCATGTTTCTTTCCTACCCTCCCTTCCCTTCCTCCCTCCCTCCTTCCCTTCATCCCTCTCTTCCTCCCTCCCTCCCTTCCTTCCTTTCCCTTCCTTCCCTCCTTCCCTCCCTCCCTCCTTCCTTTTCCTTTCCTACCCTCCCTCCCTCCTTCCCTCCCTCCCTCCCTTCTTTCCTCCCTCCCTCCGTTCCCTCCTTCCTTCCTTCCCTCCCTCCCCCTTCCTTCCTTCCCTCCTTCCTTCCCTCCTTCCCCCCCTCCTTCCTTCCTTCCCTCCCTCCTTCCTTCCCTCCTTCCCTCCCTCCTTCCTTCCCTCCTTCCTTCCTTCCCTCCCTCCTTCCTTCCCTCCCTCCCTCCTTCCTTCCCTCTCTCCCTCCTTCCGTCCTTCCTTCCTTCCTTCCTCCCTCCCTCCCTCCCTATTCTTTTTTCTGTCTTGACAGGATCCCACTCTGTTGCCCAGGCTGGAGTACAGTGGCACAATCATAACTTACTGAGCCCCAGCCTCCCAGACCCAAATAATTCTCCTGCTCAGCCTCCCGAGTGGTTGAGACTACAGGCATGTGCCACTACACCTGCCTGACTTTGTTTATGTTTTGTAGAGATGGGATCTCACTGTGTTGCCCAGGCTGATCTCAAACTCCCCGATTCAAGTTAGCCTCTGACCTTGACCTCCCAAAGTGTTGAGATTACAGGCATGAGCCACGGCACCTGACCTTCTCACATATTTTCTGAACATATTCTATATTGATGGTTGCAAGTTACTAATGCAGCCAGGTGTGGTAGCTCACACCTATAATCCCTGTGCTTTTGGAAGCTGAGGCAGGAGAATCGCTTGAGCCCAGGGGTTTGAGACCAGCCTGGGAAACACAAGGAGACCCCATCTCAACAAAAATTTTTAAAATTATCCAGGTGTGGTTGTGTATGCCTGTAGTCCCAGCTACTCAGGAGGCTAAGGTGGAAGATCACTTGGGCCCGGTAGGTCAGGGCTACAGGGAATTATGATTGTGCCACTGCACTCCAGCCTGGGCAACAGAGCAAGACTCTGTCTTGATAAAAACCAGAAAAGTTATTAAAGCAGTCCCTGATGGCCGTTTTGGATCTACCTGAATACTTCTGTCTTCCCCCATCACATGCACACATGGATACACACAAAATAACACACCTAGACACATAGAGATGTACAGCCATCCACAGGTGCTTGCATAGAAATGTTCACGGATATTGTATTCAGTCAACACATTTTTCTTTTTTTTTCCTCCTTTTTTTTTTTGAGTTGTATGAACTTTTAATATATTTATTTATACATTCTAAAAGCACGCCCTTATCAGACATATGGCATGGAAAGCTTTTCTCTCAGTTTGTATATTTTCTTTTCACTTTCTTGATGAATTGAGAATTCATGGATTACTCCTAAACTAGTCCAGTGCAATCCACATTGCCAACTATTTTATTCCTGATGTAGTAACAAACTGATGTTCATACAAAGAAAGTTACATTTACAAAATAAACAAATTAACCAGCAGTGAAACAATTGCAGGGACTTTGTGTCTCCAAAGTTCGTTCACAGTAGCTCTTTGTCATCATGTATGGGTACCTCACATGCACTTAGGAGTAGGATCCCTTATGTCCATTATCCTTGGTTTCCTTATAATTACGTATTGTTCAAAATTCAATGGAAGGAGGATGGACTCTGTCTCCTAGGCTGGAGTGCAGTGGCAAGATCTCAACTCACTGCAACCTCTGCTTCCCAGTTTCAAGTGATTCTCCTGCTTCAGGCTCCTGAGTAGCTGGGATTACAGGTGTGCACCACCACGCCTGGCTAATGTTTGTATTTTTAGTAGAGTCAGGGTTTCACCATGTTGGCCAGGCTGGTCTTGAACTCCTGATCTCATAATCTGCCAGCCTTAGCCTCCCAAAGAGCTGGGATTACAGGAGTAAGCCACCGTGCTTGGCTGATTTTTTTTCTTTTTTTGAGACAGGGTCTCTCTGTCACCTAAGCTGAGGTGCAGTGGTGTGGTCTTGTCTCACTGCAACCTCCTCCTGGGTTCAAGCAGTCTTCGTGCCTCAGCCTTCTGAGTAGCTGGGACTGTAGGTGCCCACCACCATGTCCAGCTAACTTTTATATTTTTAGTAGAGATGGGGTTTCACCATGCTGGCCAGGCTGGTCTCAAACTCCTGACTTCAAGTGATCTTCCCACCTTGGCCTCCCAAAGTGCTGGGATTCCAGGCATGAGCCACCCCGCCCAGCCCAACACTTATTTCTTGAGTGGCCACTATGCACCAGGCCCTTTTGGAGGCACTGGAAACACAGCAGTGGACAACACATCAAGTTCCAGGCCTCGTTTACCTTCTGGCAAAGCATTTACGTGCACACATTAAGCACAGCACAGATCCAGGATCATGTAAGGCTTGTACAGTCCCAGCACCCCCAGAAGTGCTGAATGTAGCAATTATAGGCCATAAGCAGCAAGGGAATGTCACAGCCCTTGGTGCAAATAAACAAAGTCATCACCAAGGTAGTTACACAACAAACCACTGAAATAGTTGTTAGCAGCAGTGAACCCCATTTTTTTGAGACAGGGTCTTGCTCTGTCACTCAAGCAGGAGTGCACTGGTGCAACCATACCTCACTGCAGCCTCAGTTTCCCAGGCTCAAGTGATCCTCCCGCCTCGGCCTCCCGGGTAGCTAGGACTATAGGCACACACCACCATGCCTGCTAATTTTTATTTTTTGTAGAGATTGGGTCTTGCTATGCCAACTAAGCTGGTATTGAACTCTTGGGCTCAAGCAATCCTCCTGCCTCAGTCTCCAAAGTGCTGGGATTACTGGTATGAGCCACTATACCCGGCCTGAACCCCATTTTCAATATTTTTTTGGTTTGTTTGAGGCAGCGTCCCTCTATTGCCCAGGCTGGAGTGCAATGACTTAGTCTCAGCTCACTGCAACCTCCACCTGTCAGGTTCAAGCAGTTCTCACGCCTCAGCCTCCTGAGTTGCTGGGACTACAGGCAGGTGCTACCCTGGCTAATTTGCTTTATATTTTTAGTAGAGAGGGGGTTTTGCCGTGTTGGCCAGACTGGTCTCAAACTCCTGACCTCAAGTGATCCGCCCACCTTGGCCTCCCAAAGTGCCCCATTTTTGAAAGAACAAATCTCCGTGTTCCTGTGGGAAGTCTTGGGGTTATGGGTGTGAGATAGAAGACACTCAACAAAGGGGAGACCTGATGGGCCTGAAACAGCCAGAGGAGGCTGCAGCAGCTTGTTCACGCTGTATTTGAGTTAGGCTCCAACGTTGCGGGGAGGGAAATGGACCGCAACGGACCCGAGCTGGAAACTGGGGGTGGTAAGTTGACTAGAGTAATGGACACACTATCTGGGCATCGTACCCTCACACTGGCACTCACACTGGTGGGATGTGGCAACCTGACAGGCTGAAACACAGACCCTAGAATTCTCTTTCTAGTACAACCCTAGTTAGGGTTACGTGAGATACTGTCTCGGAGGATGAAAGAAAGACAGCAGGCATCCTGTGGCAACCACTCAGCTCCTCCCTGTCATTTGATCAAACACTAAAGGGATTTGGAACGTGAAAGGCAAATTAACCAGTTGCTTTTAAGTTGATCAAAAGGGAGATAACTTGGGTTGAGGCCTGACTCAATCAGTTGTGATCTTTTAAAAGAAAGCTCAGGCAAGGGGAAGAGACCACAGTGATTTCTGTGGTAATGAATTAGAGCTAGGGATGCCAGGATGAATGCATATTTAGCTTAATGTGGATGCAGATGGTTACACAGAGAAATAATTATCCGCATGTGAACGTACACGGGTGAGTGCACACATACTTTCTCACTCTGCAGGGAGAGGGCCTAGAAGTGATGACAGCCCGGTAACAACAAGCATCTGTAGCTCCCAGATATTGGGAGTTTGTTGTTGTTGTTGTTTTGCTTTTTTTTGTTTTGGTTTTTGTTTTTTGAGACAGACTCTCCATCTATCCCCCAGGCTGGAGTGCAGTGGCGAAATCTCGGCTCACTGCAACTTCCGCTTCCCAGGTTCAAATGATTCTCCTATCTCAGCCTCCCCAGTAGCTGGGACTACAGGCACACACTGTCACATCCAGCTAATTTTTGTAAGTTTAGTAGAGACGAGGTTTCACCATGTTGGCCAGGCTGGTCTTTAACTCCTGACCTCAACTGATCTGCCTGCCTCGGCCTCCCAAAGTGCTAGGATTACAGGCATAATCTGCTATCATTCTTCAATTAAAAAAAAAACAAGGCCGGGCGCGGTGGCTCAAGCCTGTAATCCCAGCACTTTGGGAGGCCGAGGCAGGTGGATCACAAGGTCAAGAGATCGAGACCATCCTCGTCAACATGGTGAAACCCCGTCTCTATGAAAACTACAAAAAATTAGCTGGGCATGGTGGCGTGTGCCTGTAATCCCAGCTACTCAGGAGGCTGAGGCAGGAGAATTGCCTGAACCCAGGAGACGGAGGTTGCGGTGAGCCGAGATCNAAAAAAAAAAAAAAAAGAAAGAAAGAAAATACACAAATGAGAGTTCTGATCAGTGATAAGAAACATTTCATAAGCTTAGCACAGTTAACACATAACAAGAATGATTAGCTGGGCTAAAATTGGTGAGTCTTTCACTTTAGTGAAATGTTTCTCAAAGTGGAACTAGTCAATTGTGTGACCAAGTCCAAAGCTCACACTGCTTACTGCACAGCAGCCAACAAGTAAAGAAACAAGCTGTAGGGCAAGGAAGATGACTTTGTTCTGGAGAGCCAGCAAACTGACAAGATGCCAGGCTAGTGTCCTGGGGGGGGTGGATCACCTGAGGTCAGGAGTTCGAGACCAGCCTGACCAAGATGGTGAAACCGCGTCTCTACTAAAAATACAAAAATTAGCTGGGCATGAGGGCGGACGCCTGTAATCCCAGCTACTCAGGAGGCTGAGGCAGAAGAATCGCTTGAACCTGGGAGGCAAGGTTGCAGTGAGCCAAGGTGGTGCCATTGCACTCCAGCCTGGGTGACAAGAGTTGAAACTCCATCTCAAAATAAATAAATAAATAAACAATTAAATGTGACTGGGCATGATGGCTCACATCTGTTATCCCAGCACTTTGAGAGGCTAAGGAAGTCAGATGGCTTAAGCTCAGGAGTTTAAGACCAGCCTGGGCAACATTGTGAAATACCATCTCTACACACACACACAAAAATTTATCCAGGCTTGGTGGTGCACACCTAGAGTCCCAGCAAATTGTGAGGCTGAGGTGGGGGGATTGCCTGAGCCCAGGAAGCAGAGATTGCAGTGAGCCAAGATTTCGCCAGTGCATGCCAGCCTAGGCAGCAGAGCAAGATCCTGTCTCAAAAAAAAAAAAAAGGCCGGTAATGGTGACTCATGCCTGTAATCCCAGCACTTTAGGATCACTTGAGGTCAGGAGTTCAAGACCAGCCTGGCCAACATGTTAAAACTCCATCTCTATTAAAAATACAAAAATTAGCCGAATGTGGTGGCACATGCCTGTAATCCCAGCTACTCGGGAGGCTGAGGCAGGCGAATTGCTTGAACCCAGGAGGTGGAGGTTGCAGTGAGCCGAGATCACACCATCGCACCCTAGCCTGGGTGAGAGACCAAGACTCCGTGTCAAAAAAGAAGAAGAAAAAGAAACCAGAGCCCCTTGGAGAAAATGGCTGATTATTCAAAGACTAGGGCAGGAAATATACAGAGGAGCCTGACGCATCTTACAGGGTCAGAAAACAGGGAAGACCTCAAACACACATCCGCATGCATACACAAACACACAGGATGTTAATGGGACACAAGAGTGGGGCACAGAGCATACCCTCTTAGTCCCAGCACCTCAGGAGGCTGGGGCAGAAGGATCACTTGAGCCCAGGGGTTTGCATCCATCCTGGCCAACATAGCAACACCCCATCTCTAGGGACACAAGGGCCAACTGGAAGAGTTCCCAAATGACAAACTCAACCAACAAAATATGTAAAGTAGTACTGGATTATAATTCAATGTATAAAAAAAAAATATCCGTGAGTCCATCCATGAGTCCATTTAAAAATAATTAAGGTCGGGTCCCATGGCTCACACCTGTAATCTCAGCATTTTGGGAGGCCAAGGTGGGTGGATCACCTGAGGTCAGGAGTTTGAGACCAGCCTGGCCAACATGGTGAAACCCCATCTCTACTAAAAATACAAAAATTAGCTGGGTGTGGTGGTGTGTGCCTGTAGTCCCAGCTACTCGGGAGGCTGAGGCAGGAGAATCCCTTGAACCCAGGAGGCGGAGGTTGCAGTGAGCCAAGATCGCACCACTGCACTCCAGCCTGGGCAACAAAGCAAGACTCTGTCTCAAAAAAAGAAAAAAGGCCGGTAATGGTGACTCATGCCTGTAATCCCAGCACTTTAGGATCACTTGAGGTCAGGAGTTCAAGACCAGCCTGGCCAACATGTTAAAACTCCATCTCTATTAAAAATACAAAAATTAGCCTGATGTTGTGGCGTACAGCTGCAATCCCAGCTACTCAAGAGGCTGATGCAGGAGAATCCCTTGAACCAAGGTGGCGGAGGTTGCAGTGAGCCAAGATCGCACCACTGCACTCCAGCCTGGGCAACAAAGCAAGACTCTGTCTCAAAAAAAGAAAAAAGAAAAGAAAAGAAAGCAATTAGCAGTGTGTGGCGGCATGAGCCTGTAATCCCAGCTACCCAGGAGGCCGAGGCAGGAGGATTGCTTGAACACAGTAGGCAGAGGTTACCATGAGCTGAGATCGAGGCACTGACTCCAGCAATCCTGAGGAGACTTGACAACTAAATTTAGCATGGTCTCCTGGATGAGATTCTGGGACAGTAAAAGGACATTAAGGGAAATAGTAAAGAAATCTGAATCAAGATGGACCTTAGTTAATAGTAATGCATCACCCATTACTGGGTATATATCCAAAGGATTACAAATCGTTCTACTATAAGGACACGTGTACACGAATGTTCATTGCAGCACTGTTTACAATAGCAAAGACCTGGAACCAACCCAAATGCCCATTGACGATAGACTGGATAGGGAAAATGTGGCACATATACACCATGGAATACTATGCAGCCATCAAAAACGATGAGTTTGGGTCCTTTGTAGGGACATGGATGAACCTGGAAACCATCATTCTCAGCAAACTGACAGAAGAGCAGAAGATCAAACACCGCATGTTCTCACTCATAGGCGGGTGTTGAACAATGAGAACACATGGACACAGGGAGGGGAGCACTACACACTGGGGTCAGTTGGGGGGAAATAGGGGAGGGACGGTGGGGGGTGGGGAGCTGGGGAGAGATAGCAAGGGGAGAAATGCCAGATGTAGGTGATGGGGAGGAAGGCAGCAAATCACACTGCCACGTGTGTTCCTATGCAACAATTTTGCATGTTCCTCACATGTACCCCAAAACCTAAAATGCAATAAAATAAATAAATGGGAAAAAAAAAATAGTAATGCATCAGTATTGGTGTACTGGGGCCGGACACAGTGGCCCTCATCCTAGCACTTTGGGAGGCTAAGGCAGGATGATCCTAAGGTCGGGAGTTTGAGAGTAGCCTGGGCAACACAGCAAGACCGAATTGCTCTAAAGTTTTTTTCTTTATCAGTTAGTCAGTATGGTGGTATGTACCTATAGTCCCAGCTGCTAGGGAGGCTGAGGGAGAATTGCTTGAGCCCAGGAGTTTGAGGCTGCAGTGAGCTGTGATTGTGCCACTGTGCTCCAGCCTGGGCAATAAGGGCCAAAGTCCATCTCAAAAAAAAAAGGTATATCCTCAAATAGATTTCAGCTGAGCTAGCTTGGGCTCTAAACGGCTTACAGTTTGAATCTACTACATCCTCTTTGGTGCTCCTAGAAAGAGCCCCTCTAACACAGGCCAGCAGCTGACAGACAGGCTTTGTTCCTTTTATCTGAAGAAATTTTACTGTCTTGACTTGGGACAGATTATCAGAGGTGGGCACACTTATCCTCTCTTTCATGCAGGATTTATTAAATGTAAGCATTTGTCTAATCATTATGTTTGGATGCTACTTTTTTTTTCCTGAGACGGAGTTTCTCCATGTTGGCCAGGCTGGTCTTGGACTCCCGACCTCAGGTGATCTGTCCTCCTCGGCCTCCCAAAGTGCTGGGATTAGACGTGAGCCACCTCGCTCAGTTTTTGTTTTTGTTTTTGTTTTGAGACAGAGTTTTGCTCTTGTTGCCCAGGCTGGAGTGCAATGGGGTGATCTCAGCTGACCACAACCTCTGCCTCCCAGGTTCAAACGATTCTCCTGCCTCAGCCTTGGGATTACAGGCACCCGCCACCACACCCAGCTAATTTTGTATTTTTAGAGAGATGGGGTTTCTCCATGTTGGTCAGGCGGCTCTGGAACTACCAACCTCAGATGATCCACCCACCCTGGCCTCCCAAAGTGCTGGAATTACAGGCGTGAGCCACTGCGCCCAGCCTGCATGCTTCATTTTGGTCAGAATTTAATGATCATATCTGTCATCGAGACTATTCCCATGATCACTCTAAGGCTGTTGTAAGCCTAACTGGCGAGTGCTGCATATATCAAGATGTCAAGAGCACCCCAAAATAAGATGCAAGCACCAAATGGGGCTTCAAGAGAAATGCTAGATGCTTAGTGAGCTGGCAAATTGTAGCAGCAAAAAAAAAAAAAAAGAGAGAAATGCTAGAAATCTTCACCATGACTACCTTTCTTGATAATGACCACACAGCCTATGAGGCAGAAAGTGTTACCACGATAGAAAGGTAAGGTTCTGAATTTTGAAGTGATTGGAGGCCCGGTGTGGTGGTTCACGCCTATAACAGCATTTTTGGAGGCCAGGGTGGGTGGATCACCTGTACCCGGGAATTCCACACCAGCTGGGCAACATCGTGGGACCCCATCTCTAAAAATAGAAATTTTAATAATTAGCTGGGTGTAGTGGCTCGCGCCTGTAGTCCCAGCCACTCAGGAGGCTGCGGTGGAAGGATTGCTTGAGGCGGTCAAGGCGGCAGTGAGCTGTGATTATGCCACTGCACTCCAGCCTAGGCGACAGAGAGAGACCCTGTCAAAAAAAAAAAGAGACTGGAAAGAAGAATTTTGAAGACACTGTGGTACAGGCGAAGGGCATGCTGTACACATGCAGACAGTACTCAACTTTACAAACTTAACCTGTGAACAGCCTACTCTTTCAGACATTTTATATACTATATACTGACAGGCCCAACACATTTTTCAAAGGCCACATTTGAACTTTTTTTTTTTTTTGACAGGGTTTTTCGCTCTTGTCGTCCAGGCTCGAGTGCAGTGGCGTGATCTCAGCTTATCACAACCTCTCCTCCTGGGTCCAAAAGATTCTCCTGCTTCAGTCTCCCAAGTAGCTGGGATAACAGGTGTGTGCCACCATGCCCAGCTAATTTTTGTATTTTCAGTAGAGATGGGGTTTCTCCATGTTGGTCAGGCTGGTCTCGAACTCCCAACCTCAGGTGAAATGCCTGCCTCAGCCTCCCAAAATGCTGGGATTACAGGCATGAGCCACCACACCGAGCATTTTTTTTAAACAGAGTCTTGGTCTGTCCACCAGGTTGGAGTGCAATGACATGATCTCAGCTCACTACAACCTCCACCTCCCAGGTTCAAGCAACTCTCCTGCCTCAGCCTCCTGAGTAGCTGAGATTACAGGCACGCACCACCATTCCCAGCTAATTTTTGTATTTTTTGTAGAGACAGGGTTTCACCGCATTGACCACGCTAATCTCAAACTCCTGCTCAGGGATTACAGGCGTGAGACACCGCGCCCAGCCTGACATTTGAGCTTTTAGCTCTCAGCTGATGCAGGAGTGATTTCAGACTAACTTCAGCATCATCAGACCTGACAATCGTAGGTCATCATTGTCACTATAGCCATTGATGTCATTATTTAAATATTTCATTAAGTTAGCAAACACAGGCCAGGCACAGAGGCTCACATCTATAATCCCAGCACTTTGGGAGGCTGAGGCGGGCAGATCACGAGGTCAGGAGTTCGATCCCAGCCTGACCAACATGGTGAAACCCTGCCTCTACTAAAAATACAAAAATTGTCCGGGCGTGGTGGCGTGTGCCTGTAGTCCCAGCTACCCAGGAGGCTGAGGGAGGAGAATTGCTGGAACCCAGGAGGCAGAGGATGCACTGAGCTGAGATTGTGCCACTGTACTCCAGCCTGGGTGACAGAGCAAGACTCCATATCAAAAAAAAAANTTTTTTTTTTGGTAGAGACAGGGGTTTCACTATGTTGCTCAGGCTGATCTCAAACTCCTGGCCTCAAGCAATCCTACAACCTTGGTCTCCCAAAGCACTGTGACTACAGGCATGAGCCACCACGCCTAGCCAAGGCTCACTTCTTAGCCAACATTATATCTCAAGAGGTTTTTCAATTTAAAAAATTAACTTTCCGAGCCACTGCACCAGAGAAAATTCAAAAAAAGAAAAAATTAACTTTGTATGAGGCAGCTAAGTACCCTGTCCTGCCTGATCAGGGAATCTTAACGGGGAGCTTAACCTGGAGAGACATTTCAAAATTCATGGATGACAGACCCCCTTCTCTGAACCCCTCAAATCAGATCTGAGACCTAGACTCAGGTTGGTTGAGGAAAGTCCACAGAGATTCTAACGCAAGGCTTGACTTAAGAGCCAGTACAAAAGAACAGGGCAAGATGCCAGGCCACAATCTTGATTTCTTTTTCTTTTCCTGTTAAAAATGTCAGTTTCACTGGAATCACCAAAATACATTATGAGCTGCATTCCAGAAAATGTGCTAGGCCAGCACTTCTCACTTTTAAGCATACAAATCATATCTTGTTAAAATGCAGATTCCAGCCAGGCGCAGTGGCTCACACCTGTAATCCCAGGACTCTGGGAGGCAGGTGGATCACTTGGGTTCAGGAGTTCAAGACCAGCCTTCCAACATAGTGAAACCCCACCTTTACTAATCATACAAAAACTAGCCAGGCAAAGACACATGCATGTAATCGCAGCTACTTGGCAGGCTGAGGCAAGCTCACTTGAACCTGGGAGGTGGAGGTTGCAGTGAGCCGAGGTCGTGCAGAGTGACAGGGCAATAGAGCGAGACTCCATCCAAAAAATAAAATAAAATATGGCCGGGCGAGGTGGCTCACACCTGTAATCCTAGCACTTTGTGAGGCCGAGGTGGGTGGATCACCTGAGGTCAGGAGTTCAAGACCAACCTGGCCATCATGGTGAAACCCCATCTTATTAAAAAAAAAAAAAAAAAAAAAAAAACTACAGGAAAAAAGTACAGATCACACATGTTCCTGTGACTTGTGTATTTTCCCAGGCAAAAAAATGAAAAAAAAAAACTAAAAAGAAAAATAAATAAAAAGTGTTTAAAAAATACAGTTAAACTATAAATTCTTCCCGTAGTTCGCTTGGCCTACGTGCAGAGAAAAGCAAAAGATACCACCGTAGGGAGGTTAGGATGGAGTTAGTCACGCTAGCCTCCTTTTTCATTATTACAGGTATGTGTTTATAGTAAAAAAAAATCAACATATATAGGACAATGAGGACCCTGTAATCTCTGGGAAAGTCCATTCCTCTGGACAGGGTCTGAGATGACACGTGGCCTGCTCCTGTGGCCCTAAGAAGCAAAACGAAGCCAGTCAACGTTGCTAAGAGTCCATGAGGCACCCTGTTCTTGGCCATTCCTATGTTACCCTGACAACTCTGAGAAGGTCCTGGCCACTAAACTTTAGCAACTTTGTAAAGGTTTTCAATATGTTCCAGGCTTTCTAAATCAAGGCTAAATTACTTTGTAATTTCAGTATCTCTACCACTATGTATGTCTAACTGATGATAATGATGATAGATAGGTAGATAGATAAAGATGGTATATAGATAAATAGATGATAATAGCTATATAGCTACATGGATAAATAGACGGATGATAGGTATACAGACAGATGGATAGATAGATGATAAATAGATAATAGCTATATAGATAGATGGATGATAGATGGATAAATGATAGGTATATAGATAAATGGACAGATAATAGGTAGGTAGGTGGATAGATAATAGATAGATGAGGCCGGGTGTGGTGGCTCACACCTGTAATCCAAGCACTTTGGACGCCAAGGTGAGTGGATCACCTGAGGTCAGGAGTTCAAGATCAGCCTGACCAACATGGTGAAACCCTGTCTTTAAAAAAAATAAATAAAAATAAAAAATAATAGATATAGATGTATAGATAGATGGATAAATAGATAATAGGTAGATAGATGATAGACAATAGGTATATAGATAGATGGATAGATAGAAAATGGATAAGTAGATGATAGATAATACGTATGGGGATAGATAGATGATCAATGATTTACAGATGATAGAAGCATGGATGATAGGTATATAAATAGATGGATACTGCCGGGCGCGGTGGCTCAAGCCTGTAATCCCAGCACTTTGGGAGGCCGAGGCGGGTGGATCATGAGGTCAAGAGATCGAGACCATCCTGGTCAACATGGTGAAACCCCGTCTCTACT